>NC_048410.1:25727133-25745850 GCF_013103735.1 Etheostoma cragini | reverse complement strand
CCTCGGCGGTAATGACAGCCCACTGAAAGGGGACCTGTGGTGAGCCCGAGCCGGCCAGATCTTTTCAAGATGCCTGCAATCAGGCGCTCAGGACCGTGTCATTGCTCTACCCTTCGCGCTTGCACAACGCCACTTCGATCCCGCTGATGAGCCAGCTTTCCTCAGATGCCAACTTCGCCACGGTGAAAATGTATGCGAGTGTGTGGCCTCGCTGATGGGGATTCAAAGTGAACATGTCCTTATTTTACTCCTAAATGCTTGCTGGCCACTTTGCAGAACTCCCACTTTGCATACTGTTCACATTCAGCCTAATCATAACTGAGAGCTGCTGGGTAGTGCTTTTCTGAGTGTTCAAAGCTTTGAATACTAACAGTTGTAAACATCAAAACCATTAAATCTGCTTTACATAATCGGACTCTGGGAAACGTTGGAGCATATCTCTCTGAAGTATATTTTCTGTAACACATCATTTAAGGCCAAGTGTTCCCAACAGGTCATTAAAATCCCTTTATAAAAGGACAAAACTGCAAATGTTTGTGCCACAGGCTGGAAAAACAGTGTTCAATCAAGTACTTTCATTTGAATCACTCGTGTTTCCTTTGCAGTGTGGTGCCCACGCTTTGAAACCAAAGAAACAGAAAATAAACACGCCGCTCCTGGTAGAGAAAACACGGACAAATTTACCCCGCTTTGTCTTTCTGTCAGGGTTGTCCCACGTGTTCCACTGAAACACACAGATCAGGTAATGAAAAGTGCCAAAGATTTACATGAAATTAACACAAATGTGTACAAAAACCTAATATACACTTGCACATTGTGCACACATGTTAATACTATTTGCACTGTTTCCAGGTCTGCCGTGTGAGGTGTTGGTGAGACTCTGGCCATGTGTGGACACTGTGCAGCCTGCTAGGCCGCCAGGCCGCTCTGCAGCCCTCTCTCTATTATTACAGCTGTACGTTTGCTAGCCAGGGGAAATTTGTCTGCAATTCACCTGAATTAGAAGCGCTAACCCAGCTCTCCCGTGGCACGGCGTAATGGTTTGTTTATTTTCGAGGTTTTGCTTTTAGCAAATCATTCCTTATCTGTCATGTGCTTATTGTCCCGTTGAGAGGGCTCGTGGGGAGGAGGTACTGCCACATGGCCCTGGAAAGTCCCACCTTTAGTTCAACAGTCCGACTTTGTGCAGGTAACACCTCCATTCACTCACTCTGGTCGTTTGTGTATCTGCCTTGTTCAGGACATTCAACAACGAGCAACTTTGAACACAGGCCACAGTTATTCCAAATGAAAGATACAAAATGACTATAAATAGCCCTTGATTATAAAGAGTTTCTGTGACTGCAGTACACATTGTTTTACTTGCTCTGTAATCAGCAAGGCGGCCTCTCAGTAAGCCACATTAATGAGGCCAACAAAATGTAAATTATCACATGATTGTCCATAAATCATGTCATATGGTGCACAAATATGGTAATGTGGGAACATCTCGAATCACCCAAATGCTACATTTTCTTTAGACATCTCAAATGACCATGTGATAATGTTATGTTTATCAATTTTCCATTACGCATTTTATTTCTTCGCCACACACATCAGTCACAACTGCCTTGTTTCCGTAAACAACTTAAAAGCATTTAGAGGGTCGGCGGAGATGAGGGAGAAGAAAAACAAAGTTGACAACAAAGATGTCTAAAATGGCCCAAAGCGGAAAGGATCGTTCACAGACAAACAAATAGCCATTTGGAGGGAGGTTTAGCAGGAGTGGCACAGCATCCAAGTGTTCCTTGATGTGCAGCTAAGTGTGTGTAATGGCCCTGCAGATGTCTTTAGCGTTCCTCCCCATTGAGATGTGGTCGGTGTGGGATGTGGAGTGGGGTTTTTTTGTTGCTGGGGTGGAGGGTTTACACAGAGCCGGGCAGCCTTAGTGTTCTAAATCAGCCCGTCACACACCACTGCCTCCCTGTCAGAGGCCTATCTGCTACCACTTACTGAGAAATGCAACAAATTTACTTATAATTACTTAACATTTTGCCGTGCTTGTAAATACTTGTGTTCTGACAGTTCATTTATTTTGTTTGATTGCTGCCGACTATTTATAGTGGAGGGCCGCCTCTATGTGTCCTCTAGATTTTGCAATAAGACAAAAGTGGCTGCGATGATTATCCACTACTTTCAGGGTGTTTATTTACTCACTGAGGTAGAGGAGAATGTGGCTGTAATTGACGTGCATTCAAGCTTAGGATGGCAATCCTCAGGGAGTGATCTTACAAACCTGTGTTCTCTGCAGAATGGTTGCTTTCAATCATATGTACATGTCTAGTTTGAGTAGGTTTCTGAGTCCTGGTGCAGTGGAACACAGCAATAACCAACAGCATCTACATTAACTCTATGCAACTGTGGGGGGTCCTCAGTGAAGCTGACTACCGCCAAAATATTGTTCAATGGTTTAAAAAACATGTATAAATATATGCATATATACATATACTGTATATACATATTATGTTATGTATATTATATGTAAATATGGTGCGTACTGTTTATGTATATTATATTATGTCATACAATTATGTTATATATATATTATAATATACATACATACAAATATATATATATAAATATGTACAGTATGATGATAGGTTAACTGGCCTTCAGCTAAGGTAGCCATTTACAGATACAGTTACAGTAAACACGATGTATAAATATATGAATATGCCAAAGCTTTGTATTATATGCACCATAAAAAGGCTTTAGGCCTACCTACAGGTTTTTGTAGGCCCAGTTTAACATACAGCTACATTTTACACAACATATGTAGTATGGGGTCCCTGCTCCGTCTCTCTCTCTCATTTAAGGGGTCCTTGGTTTATAAAAACATTGAATACCCCTGGTCTAATAACACGTTTGGAACAATTGTCTAAAAATAACTTATTGAGTCAGTTTGTCTCCGTTATATCCTTTTCTAGTCTGTGTGTAATATGAAAGGGATGACTGCAGTTTCTCTCAGCTTCATGGCGCATTTTAGCATGTTTTAGCTCAGTGTACTTATTTTAAGGCTCACAATTGTATCAGTTATAAACTGTGCCTGCACACTAGCTGCCCATCAGACGGCAGACAGGCAGTGGTAGCTAGCTAGAAGAAGAGTTCAGTGCTAAAGAGTAGAGAAGGACGTCGATCAAGTGGCCAAAAACATGACTCCATGTAATGTGTCTGCTGGATGCAAGGGTGTAACTTTGGATGCAACATTGGGGAGGGTTGAGATCTCCACTTGTGAGCAGAACAAAGATCCTGGTTGCGCTTATCACAACACTGTTTGCTGCATTCTAATGACTTTTTTCTGCAACAAGGTGTGCCATTCCTTTAAAATGTAATGGTGCAACTGTCTTTATTTATGTAAAGGAAACTATTATTATATTTTTTTTTGGGGGGGGGGGGGGGGGGGGGGGGGGGGGGGGGGGGGGGGGGGGGTTGTTAGATACAATCTATTGTTAGCTCCAACCAGGCTTGCCTCACTAAGGTGTTTCTGAAGATCGAGGAGAACGACGTGGAGAATGCTCTGAAGGACCGCACGCTGCTGGGGAGAATCCTCGCCGCCGGCCTCCCCTCATGATCACACCTCGTTGTTATGAACTAAGATATATATTTTTTATTATATATACGTAGATATATTCTCCTTTTTGCTGAGAACTTGTACAGTTTAGTGAGAACGTGTGTTCATGGTTAATTGAAACAAAGTTGTTAAACAAGTGTCTTAATAGTGTCTTAATAGCTCTCGTTGTATCATTGCAATACACCGACAATCATTTCTTTCATTCTAAAACAGAAGAAAGTGCACTGGAATCACACAGCATCACATGTTCAAGTGTTTAAGTGGGCGTGGTGTCTGAACTCATTACACAGAGAAAGATGGTCAGAGAGGAGTAGTTAACCAAGATTGTGCAGAACAACTTTATGGAACTTAAATCCCAAACAGAACTAAAAGCCAAACTCTGGCTCAACAGAGATGTGAGCACTAACGGTGTCCTTTAGAGAACTTTTATGTCAATTCAGTTTTTATTGGATTTTATTCTTGAAAAATTTCATAGACTGTTGATGTGATTGTTTTTGTAAAAGCCTTACCAGGGACAAGGACTGCAACTTAACGTAGGCTAGACATCCTTTTTAGGATCCTTGCATATCACACATTTGGTTGTGAAGTTATAGGTAATGCCCCCTGATAAATAAACAATAAATAAAAAAAGAACACTTCTCATCAATGAAAAGTGCAGTATGTTCCTTCCAGCAAATGGACAACTAAGCCCAGAGGGGTAACAGTGTTGCTGCTGTCCATCCTGAGTCCTGAGACACTTGTCTCCCTGCCAGCGGGGGCTGTTCAGCATTAAACAGAAACTCATGACGCAAAGAGAGATGAGACCAAGACCGCTGGACCTCTTGCTATTTAATTGCCACAATCAAAATATTGAAAGATGATTTTGCATTTCTTTGCATGATTTCAAAGCCCCAATTTTCTTTTAAAAATCAATTTGTCATGGGTGATCATGACATTGTACTGGTTAAGATCACACATAAACTCACAGATTGGAAGGGAGAAAAGGGTCTGTGATTGTTTTCAATTTCAGTTTGGCTGGTTCACACAAACTTTCTTGTTAAATCATTCAACATTTTAGCGCTGATGATTTGGATTAGGGTTGCATAGTAAAGGCCTCTAACACCATGGTGACCAGGTCTAGTGTTAAAGCCCATGTCTGCAGGATAACTGCACAGCATTCATCTTCATAACACATTCGGGGTGGATTTGTCCCCCATACGGAGCCCAATTTAGCTGGGTTAAAGGAAAGCATTACAGCCTGCGGGCATGTGGCCACAACATCATTTCAGCCAGAGAGGCCTATGTTTCCTCTGTCTGCTGTCATTATGCCCTCAGTAAGCCACATAAAGGCCTGGCCATCCTGTGGAGATCACTGCACTCCTCGCCGCTGCGCCTGATTGGCTATTATCTCAATGAACTAATGTTCTATATCAGGGCTTTTGACTACATAACTAGCCTGTTAATATTCAGAGGAAGTGCTGGAGGTCAGGGAGCTCTCAGCCGCTTGACCTCGGGGTTGCAGGAACCTGAGCCCCAGAGTGGCACATGGCAATGAATGAGCCCTAATGATTTAGATGGTATCTATTACACAGCCCGGAGAAAGCCAATCTCTCCGGGCAATCTGGCCACGGAGAAAAGGCAGACGTTTGAAAATAAACCCCACTTGTTTCAGAAAGGGATAATGCTGCCTTACCGGTGCAGCACGTCATTGGAATTCCCATGTATGAATAATTACACACAGATGACCACAGAGCAGCTTTGGACTCACCACCCGTAGATGCGTTGTGCGTGCAGTTGTTTAGGGAAGTGAGTCCAGGAAATGCAGTGCCAAGGATTGTTTGTTTGTTTACTTGGTGCTTAGGTGACTTCAGCACCTTGTTAAAGAGGCCTTGCACAGTCCTTGGCGGTGAGAGCCGTCACGGGAGCCCCCCCAGAGGATTAGGTGAGCATTTGCCTCAGTTGGGATGAAAACGGGCCCTTTGTGCACTCGTTTAAGACATTTGTTGATGCGTGGCGTGGCTTTGAGTTCCCTTCATATACTCTGGTAAACATTGGGCTTACGCACAGCAACAAAAGCATGACCTTAAAGAGCGCTTTCAAAAGCAATTTCCCTCCCCTACTACTGCATGTAAACAGAGTAATTGTACTTGGGAGACTCCCAGTGCCAGCTGAGTGTACTTTAGTACCACGTCATCCACAATCAAATCAGAAGTACCATTTTTCACAAATAATACTCTTATCATTACTACTAATACCATTACAACACTTATTATTATTACAGCCAGACTGATACTAAACTTTAAGGCAAATAAACTGATATTTAAATTTAGATAATGACCCATTTTAATATTTTTCAGTAAAAATTCTTTTGATAAGAATCCTTTAAATTTGGTTATTATAGTTGTGACTTGAAGCAGTTTAAAAACATACACACAGCAACAAATGAGTCATATTTGCAACAAAACTGCAATTATAACTCATGAAATATCAATTAACCAACCATAGATAAAGAAAATATGTTAAATCTGAGATAAGAAAAACACGACTCACATATATAAAAATGCAGCCCATAAATCCCTTTTAAAGAAAATCACAAGTAAACTCTACTGAAGAATGACTATGACTATGTATCTTTTACAGGGTGATGTGTTTCAGTTTCTGGGATGCAAACAGCAAAAATTTAAAAAACATTCATGTCAACATCCCAAAATATGTCTTTAAAAAAAGTTATTAGGTGACATGTATGCAGATGGTTATTTGGTTTCCGCATAAACTAAACTTGATGCATTGTTGGGTCTTTAATTATCATCATTACCACGTCTCCTACTCACACTGCAGCTATCACGATTGTGTCCTTTCATAACATAAGTCATATTGCTATTACCAATATCTACTAACAGAGTTACCAACCCAGGGTATTCTGCTGGAGCATGTGTTCTTGGCTTCTGGATCACACGGTGCAGATCATACATGTTTATGTCAGGGCAGTGCAGGTCATACATGTTTGTGTCATGACAATGCAGAGTTTTCATGTTTGTTTCATGACAGTGCAGACCATACATGTTTGTGTCAGGAGGCCTTGGTGCAATGATGGTGCAGACAGACACCTCATTCTCTCATTGTCTCTTTCCCCTGAATAACCACTCTCTGTTCATCTCTGATCACATTTTTACAGTGTGCAGCTACAAGTGTCTATGACCCAGCGGTTGGAGTTGGAAACTTAAAGTCAAACAATGTGAAATGAAAACAATGCAGGAGGTCTGTTAATTAGAATGGGAAAGGAAATGTACAGTCAAGCTTCTGTGAAAGATGTCAATGTGCTACAGCTATAAAAATGAAAACAGAATTACAAACACATGCTGAAAAGAAGAAAAGACTAGTTTGTTAAAGAAAGTTTGTTCTGCTGTCTCCCTCTGTCCATCTGCCATTTCTAATACATTTATACAGAAATAGAAAGAAATGCATCTTTAAGTCAATGCATTTAATAGGACTAGCTTAGCTGATGTTTGATTTTTCCTCAATCAGCATAATTAACCAGACTGAAGTAGCTGGGTATGTTAACTAGCTAAATGAAATGGCCTACATTTAGGGACTAATTTAGCTACTTGCTGACTAGTTGATGTCACAACACTATTTATCTGTGTCTGATGTAACCAGTGGCAATTATAAGTGCTCAGATAGATTGTGCTGTTTCCCTTTTCCCATGCAATTGACACCAGAAGGGATTTGATGTTATTTTGCTCAACTACCTATTTGTATGCTCTGTCAGTTCACCGGCAGCTCTCTGTATGTGGAGCAAATTTATTCCACTGATTTGTCCTGCTGCTGTCATGTTTGGTCATCCTTTTAGAAAGATGCTGGAGATCCGGTTGTTGTTGTTTTTCTTCTTCTTCTCTGAATAACACACATGGGAAGCAAAAGATGATCTTATCTGCTAAGCTATAAGCACCTTGCCATTGTTTTCTCCTTTAGAACCACTCCATGTTAAACTGGATGTTTTCCAACAGCGTTTTGGTTTAAAACGATACCCAGCTGGTGTTTAACCTCTAGTGTTACTGCTGTAGAAGATAACTCACACTGTTCAGACCAGTTACTCTCTTCTATAAAACTAATAACAACCAGCCTATGGTATACCCAAGTTCCCTGCTGTGGATCAACAACGGCTTATCCTAACCTTCCTTGCAGCAGAGCAACAGGTCATCAAATTAAATGTGGGCCAACTTCTTTGAACAGGCATGTCGTTTACCCACTCGGGACAGTTCCCATTGTGAGTGTTGGGGATGACCTCACATGGTGCTCTCTCTCTCTCTCTCTCTCTCTCTCTCTCTCTCTCTCTCTCTCAAGCCGAGCCGAGCGCATTAAAACACCATTCTTACCACCTTGTGTGTGTGTGTGTGTGTGTGTGTGTGTGTGTTTGTGTGTGTGTGTGTGTGCATCATGGAAAATTGTGACACCTGCTGTATAGAGCAAACTACCACAAACACAGGTTTTTGAGGCGTTTGAGTTGATAGTGCAAGTTGCATTGTAGGCTCTTTATTCCACCAAAAACCCTGGTGAATGTCTAAACATTTAATAAATACATAAAACGGGGGGGGAGGGGCTCTTTTCACACAGAGCTTCGATGTGACTGAAGCTCTCCCGTGAGTGCTGCAGCTGTCCTTGTCTGTGAATAAAACGACCTGTCCACCGAGGCCTTGCTCACGCTCACATTAATAATACTCTCATTTGGGTGGGCTCTCCCCTCACTCGTGACAGTTGTTTCCTTGACGGGCATCAGAAGTGAACGATGAAGGGTTGTTTTCCAGTTCCAAAGTTTTCAGGCCTGCCAAAGGTTAAGGAAACACGGCATCATAAAACAGAGCCTCTGTGTTTGGCAGCGTTTACTTGCACTTCTCAAGCTGTCGGACGTTCATTTTTATGCTGAGGCCAGGCTGTGTTTTGTTTGACAACGCGTTTTAAATCTGAGCTTCCTCTCACTCCATTACTGAAGGCTCTTTAAGCCCTCAAATATAAAATGTTCAGAAAATAGCCCTTCATACACTCGCTGGAGCTGTGGTATGGGTTGGAAATAAAATGCGTTAGCAAAGTTAAAATTCAAATCCTACCTTCTGACTTAAATGTAAATATGCACTACCCTATCAACTCATATTATCAGTCCTTTTAAAAACCTATAATTCTTTTTGGAAAAGAAACCAAAACACACAGGAAAAAGTGTGTCTATGTGTGTTTGTGTAATGGCAGAAGCGGGACGTCTCTCCACACTTGTGAGTTCCTTTCGGCTGACGGAGCAGTTAATCCATGCAGAGGCAAGCAGCGCCAAACAACGGCAGAGAAGCGCGAGCTTCAGCTCGGCCACTTTTCATCACTGGAGCCTGAGAGTCTTTGTGAGGCGATGGCTCCAGGGCCGCTGCACATTGCAGATCTCTATGGCTTTACCAATCTGTTGGCAGAGGAATCACCACACATTATTACTAATGACAGCCCTGAACCCAGATGAATGGGATGAAAAAAAGGGCAAAAAGGGAAGGGGGTGGTAAAAAAAAATCTTTTAGCAACTTGCATCATTGCATGGCCACACAAAGGCAAAGCTTAGCCTGACATTCCTGTGTAATTAAGACATCTCTCACATGGCACGTTTCTCTTGACCACTTGGGACTCCCATACAGGGCCGGAGGGTTTTCAAAGCAGCCGAGGGCAGCCCACTCACATCTGCGATCACTAAGCCAGTGCAGCATGGCCATGAATGCAGTTAGACTGTAACACTCTGCAGGCGTTGTTTTTAATACACTGACATTTAAATTGTGATCCCACTTGCCCTTTCAAGGGGACCAACTGCAAACAAGGAGGGAGGGGAGACCAGAACATTGATAAGGAAAGTTGTTTAGTGCATCTGTCTACATTTTCCATTAAATACATGCTACATTTTGAAGCAGCCACACTACAAAACAACTCCTTCTTCTGTCTTACCAGAAAAAAAATATCTGCCAGTGCAGTATGAATATTATTAATATTATGTGTCTACCGTAATACAATTCCAATCAACTTGTTGCAGCAACGTAGCTCATCTCTAGAATTTTTTGAAATTGGACAAATTAATTTGCATTGAGGGGAGATTGAAATTAGCCTCCTGCACTGGACATTTTCTTCACTAGTTTTTTTATTAATTTTTTATTAAGTAACATTTTAGGTCTCAGATCTAGTCAGACATTATTGGACGAGATGGAGATTTTTGTTGCACTAAAATGAGTAATTGAGTTTACTTTTGTGCATCACACACGCACTTTGTCCAAATAATCTTAGTAACTGGTATGTTAGGAAATCAAATATACAAATACAATACACACAAAATGAAGTTTGGCTTCCATAAGATTTGCATCTTTAATTTCCCTGAAACAGTCTCGAAGTTAAAACCCTGTGTGAGCGCAAGCTTCTTTCATGTTGCTGTGTGAAAAAAATCCTGAGAGGACAAATGATGTGATCCTTTCATCTGCTGATGTCGAAGCACATCACGTTCTTGTGTTAACAATTAGTGAACAATAACACGTCACTTTGATGCTAACCAGGGGGGAGACGGGGGGTCAGGACCTCCGGCGGCCGCCCACATCTTATTCACACACTCTGATCAAACTAAGTAATTCAATAAAACATCAACATGGGAAATGCAGATTCCCATGGAGACCATGCTCTCCTTTTTGGGAAATCCATTGTGTCCAGATGTGTTATTAGGCAGTATTGAAACAAGCCCAATAATGGTTGCACATAACTTCCCTATTTATATAATCAGTCTCTAACACAATACACTCATTTGGAGACACTCATTTCCAACTGTTTTTCTTATAATCTCCTTATTGATGTTCACATTCCATCTTCCACACGGTAGTGTAAATAAACACTGATATAAGCTTATTGAGTCTGAATATGCAGATCATGCTAAAACACTGCTCTGCCATAGCTGGATCATTAAGATGACTTAAAAACATGATTGATATCATTTTGGACTCCATCTAGTGGTGCAGACTCGCTGTTGCTTAATAATGGGACACATCCAAGCACAACATCACATCTTTAGAGGTGATACAAGTAAACCTAAGGAAATATGAAATATATATTGGTCCTGTGTGAATTTCTGAGCCAACCTGATCAGGATGGCATAATACTAAAAGGAGTCGGACTACTTGAGAGCATTTGAATGTTAATACATTTTTAATGGTGTTGACTTTGGCTTGGTTCTAATTAATGACTTGGCTGAAGCAGCTGCCTAAGCTCCGGGAGACAAGATCCTCAACTGAGTCCAGACGTACATTATTATTATTATTTTTTGGAGTGATGCTGAATGTGATGCGACTTCAAAGCTTGACTATGTGAAACGGGAAAAAAACCTTAGACCAGAGAAGCCGTCAGTGAAGGTGGGAGAGGAACACATCACAAAGTAGGGTTGCCACAGTAACTGTATTGCAAAAGTAAACAAGGCGGGCAATCATATCATTCAACAACAATGTGTTCTTCTCCAAATTTCCCATTTCTTGATCGGTCTTAAAAAAGTGAGCCATGATATTAACAGAATCATCTAAATACAGAAAAATATAGATATATTTAGGTCAAAAAAGGGTTGTAAATACTTACTAGTAGGCCTACTGCGAATAACAGTAAGGGAAGACAGCTACAACAGGTATCATCCACTGTCCTGGCCCAGTGGATGCATTTAATGGTCGGACATACAAAAATAAATCACAACAAAGCAACACACATATTGTACAAATTAAAAACCTGGAGAAAAAAAAAGTCCCACTGACAGTTTGATTGGAGCATGGTGTACGTGTGTGACTCAAACACTGCTGCTATAGAGTACGGCTCATTACATGAAACGCTGCTTCTAACTTTTATATGAACAATAATAATAATAATAATAATAATAATAATAATGTTTCCCATAATAACATTGACATTGAGTGAAAACAGGATGGAGATAAAAATGTTTGCTAATGTAGATTTTTGTGTGTCAAATGTTTGTGATGACACACACACACACACACACACACACACACACACACACACACACACACACACACACACACACACACAAGAAAATAATAATTGTCTGCTCAGGGTACTTTCACAAGTTGATGAAATATTCAAAAACAGAAACTCTTAAGAATTGTACAAGTATAAAAAGCTACAAACATTAATAAATTACATCACTGACACATAAACACTTCACAAGGTGCTAGTAAAATAACTCCGAAAGCCTTCAGGACACTAGAACTGGAACAAGAGGCTGGTCACAGAAACTTGAAGTGTTTTTAGTTTTTTTTGTCCTTTTATATTATTTTTTCCTCAAAGCTTCGTCTCTTGTTCTAACAGAATCACAATACAATTAGCTTTGTGTATGTAAGGCCATATGACAATATAATGTATTCATTTTTCTGTTGTTTTCCAGGCAACACCTTCAAAGGGTAACTACCGTTTTTTTAACATGGACCCTATTTTCCTATGTGTTTGTGTCTAAGTGACTGATGGGAACGCTTATCTTTGACATTGGTCCAGTAAAAAGAGAGATCTCCGCAGTCAGCAGCGGGGAAACAAGCTACAATAGCTTAGCTTAGCAAAGTTAATAGGACAATTGTCCAGCTTGTATTTAAAGTGCTGTTGTTGCAGCTGACAGACTCAGATTATTATTTTAAGTGTCTGATAACATTAGGGAAAAGATCCCTACAGAGATAGACCTGTAAAACCTCTTTAAGACCTTTCTGTTTAACCAGAAACAGCTCTGAAGTTGACAGTGCTAAACCCAACCAGACTCCATTTAAAAAAGCTAAATTTTTGGCGTGTTAAGCGCCAACATATTTGCACATGTAAATCGGTAAACTACGTGTTTATTTCAACCAAAACTAGAGTTGTGATGGCTGGAAAAGTGGAAAGACAACCCACAAGGGCTTTTTGTAGTTTTATTTAGTTTCAGTTAACATTGAATGAAGTGTATTTTACAATGTTAAAATTACTGTTTTTTCACATTGAGTGCAATGGGTTTAGCGGACACACTTTTGTGAATGTATTTATGTGTAATAAAAGGATCTTACTCTTTAACAGAAAGGTCAACCTCCTTAGAAATCCTTCCATAATGTTGTCAGAAATTTAGAATATTAATCTGAGTCTGTCGGCAGCAAAACAGCACTTTTGTGAAAGTAAATACAAGCTGGAAAATTGTCCTATTAACTTACATTGTACCTTGTTTGCAGAGATCTCTCTTAATACTGAACCAACGTCAAAGATCATTGTTCTCATCAGTCACTTAGACACAAATACATAGGAGCATGGGGTCCAGATTGGAAAAAAACGGTAGTTACCCTTTAAATGTAACGGGGGAAATTAATCTCTGCTACTAAAAATAAAAAACAAAATAAAAGCTCAAAAATCAGACCTATCATGTATGTATCCATATACATATGTATATATATATATTTATTCATTTATTCATAATTAGCAAAAACCGGTAAAAATGTAGACTCAAACCTTAAGGGGAAAGGATACAAAAAGTAGTAATTTAAAATGCTATGTACAAGCTACATTCTATATATTGTACTGCGTGAAGCCGTAAAAACAAATAGGTGCTGCCTGAGAAAGCAAGAGAAGAGAGAAAGTATCCCCATGTAACTGAAGACCTGACATGGATGAGGCTTATCATTAACTACAGAAATCCTACGCTTCTCATGTCCTGTTTCATACACAGCGTTACACGTGATTCACTTTGTGCTTTACAGTTGAAGTCCCACTTCCTATTTATGACTCGACACAAATAAATAAATACCGCCGCTGATAGTGCTCTGCAAACCGAAGTGTTAACATAGACAGATAAATGCTCGAGTTGATGCACAGAGAATCTTGGTTCTGGTCCATCATCAATGTGGCAATGATAAGCTGCATCCATATAGTAGGAATTAATGTATAAAATCCCCCAACCCTGACCCAAGCGCACATGCAACTGAATACATGCATGGGATACTTTCACAAAGTCTTGGAATGACTGCAATGTACTTCTACTTCATGTTTTAGCAACCCCTGATAAACTGACAACTGTAGTAAAATGAGACATGTTCTCTTAAAAAATATTTATAGTAGGTTCTGTACACTTTAATATCTGAAAGTTATAAAGTATAAGTAGAGGCAAAAACCTATTTGAGTGATGATCTTCTTAGAAATTGAAAATGCATGATTTTCTTTTTTTCTCCATAGTTGGCTTTAATCAGCGAACAGGGGTGTGAGGTGGGGATGGGACCCAGCTCATGAATTCCCAGTCCGACAGGAGTCTGCTCTGCTGCGTGCTACAGGAGGAGCTTTCCATTTCGATGGATCTTTAAAATCTTTCCAAGTCTCTGTTTGGCTGTTGCCATGCCTTTCTTTAGCCGCTTAGCTGTGAAAAGAACAAGAAAAAGACAGGCGATAAGAAGGTAATCTTGGTCCTTTTTCTCAGATCTTTACTCCCTCATGAAGCTAAATAATAAACACTAAAACCGTCCGTGTGAAAATGCATGCTTAATAGCTCGGAGTCTTCTTTCCCTTGCCAAAATACTGTTCCTTGGCCATTAATGCCATCATTTTTGTTGTAGTTCCTTCATTTTCACACATTTAGTAGTTCCTTCAAACAGAAAAGTTCAAGTAAGTTCAGGTAATAAATGCAGATCATTAAATGTAATGTGAAAAGTAATTAATTAAATGCTTTGAACGGGTCAGTGCACATGCTTTCTCTGTGTAACTTCTGCATCCATCTGCAGCACCAATTATTTAACCCAACCTATAGTTCATATAACGTCTAACATGAGGAATATACTTCCTGCAAAGCCATACTGTTTATTGCCAATAATGACTAAATACTCATTCCAGTAGTGCTTCATTTTACAAGCTAAGTTTCTTGAAAATAGTGTACTTGGTACTGAACATAGCGAGAACAACTGCTCTGTGAGTAAAAATTCATTCCAAATATTCACTTTATTCTCCGTTTATGCTAGTATGCTTGTCTGTACATAAATATGTTGCTGATCTGCTGTGACCTACGTCTTTCTCACTTAAGCAACTACTTGGAATCAAGCAAACCAACTGAACACAGTTGTTTTAAGAGAAATCCTAGGACATTTTTATTACTTTTGTTGAAAATGTCTATGAAATCCATTCATTCCTTTATGTAAACTGCTAACGTGCTGACGGATTTGTTCACTGTGGCGATATTTCAGTCTGGACCAAAGTGTGGGCTGATATTACCATCCAACTTGATGCTGCCTACGCCAGGATCAGACTACATGACAGTCACTGTGTCAGACTAGACAGACATTGTGCCAAACAATCTTGCCGAGTGGCAACACGACAAGTATGACACCTACCAAAAAGCCTATATGGCATGGACTGTGTGGGTCTGTCCTCCAGCAGACAGCAGCGGTAACATCTCTCATTCTTATTGCCATAGTTACATATGTGCAGAGAGGCAGAGAGCGCCCTCACTTCCTATTGGTCAATGTCAAGGAACACATCTTCAACAATGTCACGCTAGGCGGAAAAAGACAAAGCATTCGACAATGCTAGACTTTCTGCGTCGAGGTGGTGAAGCGTCCCAGACGTTAGGTCGCTGATCTTTGATGATGTCACACTACGAGAGGTAAAGACGCGCGTCCGTCAATCCTGACCCCGATTATCGGGCGCAACTTTAAACGTTTGTCTGCGACGTGTCTGTCGGATCAACACGTGTGTGGGTACTTAATTTGTGTCATCTGCAACATAAAGCAAACATGTCTCCAGCTAACTGAAGGCACTTGTCTGAAGTGGCACTGGTCTCATTGCTGTCATTCGGACTAACCTTTGGCATCTGCTGACACCACCCGCTCCCCCTTGGCCAGGCTGCTGCTGTTGGTGCTCGTGGAGTTGGTGCTGTTGTTGGGAGAAGAAAGTGACGGCCGCCTCTGGCTAAGAAAAACCCCCGGCGCCATGGGCTGTGGCCCTCCCGGTGACTTGACTGTTCCAGTGTTGAACTCGTGGTCTGTCAAGCTGCCATCTTGGGAGTCCAGATTGTGCTCCGGCGAGCTACTGTCCTGAGAGATTTTCGGGGACTCCTCAATTACCATTGCCTTCTTTTTGGTGCTTTTCTTCTTCTTCTTAGTTTTCTGCTGCTCCTCCTATTAACACATGTTTTTTTTGTTGAGCAACACTTACAGGAATACTTACTACTATTATGGAAGAATATTGTCATGATGACAGACCTGATGAGAAAGCTTTGCTGCAGCCGCGGCCAGTCCCGTTTCTATGGAGGCCACTCGGGCTCCGTCTCTCGCCGGCCGCTCTTGTCGAGGAACTGAGGGCCCGACACGGGCTGCCAAGACATCCATATAAAGGTTTAGAACACATTTAGCCTACTAAATCTGCAAGTGTAGACCTGTCAACTAAATGCAGCTGTTCGCTGCTGTAAATAAGTACCCCTGTTGTGGGATTAATAAAACTAATTCAGTTTATTTACCTGTCGGGCTGTATGGAGTGTCGTCACTACTTTTCCGTTTTTTCGATCTGGATTTGAAAACAGGATTATCCTCTTCAGACTCCAACGAGGGGTAGACTACAATCACAAGATGTAACAGATTCCTAACATGTTAGGCATGTGAGCTTTTCAATGAGAGGATGTCTAAAATTAAACATTACCGGCCAATTATTGTCACACATGTAAAACATAGAATGTTCTTAGTTGCACTTATTTCTACTTGTCTAAAACGGTGGAAATTTCCAATGACAGCATGCAGGACAGCTGTGAGACAGCTGTGGACTGCCCCCTTTTCTCTGCCTGCACACAGCACAACCTTTCATTTCTCATAATTGGATGATCAAGATATATTTCAGGAAAATGGCCTGTTTACAAAAGAAGAAAATAGTGCCAGTGTGTGAGAAGTGTGTTACACTGGCCTGAAGACCGAGAACGTTTGTACTACAAACAACTAATTAGACACTAATTTGAAATTCAAAAAGCATGTAAAATAACAATTCACAACCCGTGTTAATGGCTTATTAACAAGTTGGGAGGCTCCAAGCAGCTGTGTTTGGACGGAGCTCAGAAAGAAAACCTTTCAAAAGGAAACACAATCACAAATTGGAGCAACACAAAAGGGTGCACATGGAAAGGAGGCACAAAAACTAAACAAAAGCCCTATCATCTACTCCTAATGAAAAGTTCAAGGTCCAAATTTAGAATTCAAGACCCACATAATCCTCCATCTAGGCTCAATCTGTTTTTAACAGCCCCTGTTAGTGGAAGTGAGAATCAAACGTGGCAGATAATTATTTTCTCATTGGTCTAACCCCGTGGCCCTGCTCTGACCCCGGCAAGTTCTAATAAAACAAGAACAATAAGTCATCTTGCGGTGCTCACCGTAATCAGAGTCCTTGAAACACGCGTCCATGTGGTCCTGGTCGTCATCGTAATCCAAACTCTCAATACTGCTGCTTTTCCTGGGTTTCTTCGGGAGCCGTTTGGTGGGCCGCTTACTGTTGCCGCCGCCAGCTCCTCCGCCGGCTTTCTTGCCGGTCTGCGTGCTGTGAGAGTTGCTCTTCGACTGGCTATTGCTTTTAGACTGGCTGTTGCTCCACGGCTGCTGCAAGCTGTCTGAAGACGACAGGTTGGCCATGGACAGCATGCCCTGAATGGCCTCCTGTGTGCTGGGAGATGCAGGTGGCTGACTGTAAGTACGTCAATAAAAAATACACAACAACACAGCCATTACACAGCAGTCAGCACGCTGGCAGAGGTGAAGAGTGCCTGAGAGACATCATTGAAAAAGGGCTTTGAAGCCACCACTTGTGCTGATAAGCACCATTTTATTTGACACCAAATCTGGAAGAGCAACTGTCCTATAGATACCTGTGATGACTCAGCTATGGAAATATCTTCAGACACATTAAGCAATGAGCAAAGTGACTGTCAAACACTGCTAATGAACAGCGGCCGCTTCAGTACCTGCACTCACCGCGGTTCCTTTTCAAAGCGCTGAAACAATTAACATATTTCAGCTGATGTTTCTTGCTTTCTTTCACTGCTCATTTGTAGCTTTCAGTGTGGTGGAAACAGACCATCAAAAGCTGAGCAGAACAGCAAACAGAGAGAAGCCTGGAGCATCACATTCAACACAGACTGCTGACAGAATCTGCCTAAATTGTTGCTTGTCGATTTTTCACCTTGAAGCCAAGCTATGAAATTTTGCTTTTTCATCCAATTACATTGTCGTTAAGCGGGCCGTTTGTTTGTC
Organism: Etheostoma cragini; assembly: GCF_013103735.1. Lineage (NCBI taxonomy): Eukaryota > Metazoa > Chordata > Actinopteri > Perciformes > Percidae > Etheostoma > Etheostoma cragini. Next base: position 25,727,991 of record NC_048410.1, on the reverse strand, counting down.
AGAGGGTTGCCCCATTAACAAGCGTAAGACCTAAAATTCATTCCCGTGGGGCCCTTCAGAGAGTAACGCTGTGCATGTACTGCAACCCAAGTGTGTTTAGAGGCCACAGTGGTTGAAGGACCTGGAGTGAAGAAGCAGACCAAAATGAGGTCAGTCTACCTGTTGGTGCTGTAGTCAATCCCTCCCACTTGCTTGCTCGCCTGCAGGAGGTCAAGAATCCCTGCAGCGCTGCTGCCCTTCTTCTTCACCTTAGAGTTGCGGCTTTTGACTTCCGACTTGGCCTCTGTGTCTATGTGCAGAGTCTCTTCATCTGAGGAGTCCACACTCTGGTTTTGGACAAAGTGCACAGAGTAGAAATAGACATGAGAGACACAGAGGAATATGGTGTTTGATATCTCCAGGTTCCTGTGTATTAACTTACTTCTCTCCTGCACTACAATTGATTGTAATTGGTGATTGGTGTTTTTATTGCTGTTATACAATGGACAGGACGTATATATTGTTCTTTTTCTCTGGTGACGTTTATTGTTCTATTTCTCTGGTGACGTACAGTAGATTGTTCTATTTCTCTGGTGACGTACAGTATATTGTTCTATTTCTCTGGTGACGTATATTGTTCTATTTCTCTGGTGACGTACAGTATATTGTTCTATTTCTCTGGTGACGTACAGTAGATTGTTCTATTTCTCTGGTGACGTATATTGTTCTATTTCTCTGGTGACGTACAGTATATTGTTCTGTTTCTCTGGTGACATATATTGTTCTATTTCTCTGGTGACTTATATTGTTCTATTTCTCTGGTGACGTACAGTATATTGTTCTATTTCTCTGGTGACGTATATTGTTCAATTTCTCTGG
>NC_048410.1:25717322-25727033 GCF_013103735.1 Etheostoma cragini | reverse complement strand
GTGACGTACAGTATATTGTTCTATTTCTCAGGAGAAGTATATTGTATATTGTTCTGTTTCACTGGTGACGTATATTGTTCTGTTTCTCTGGTGACATATATTGCTCTATTTCTCTGGTGACGTATATTGCTCTATTTCTCTGGTGAAGTATTTTTTTCTATATCTCTTGTAACGTATATTATTATATTTCTCTGGTGACGTATATTGCTCTATTTCTCTGGTGAAGTATATTGTTCTATTTCTCTGGTGACGTATAGTGTATAGTGTTCATATTTTTTTGAAAGAAAGAAACCATTGGCCAGAAGTAGAAGGGCGGGACTTTGGCTCTCTATCATACCTCATTACTACACTTTTACGGTGTATCAGTACAGTCACTCCCACAGCAAAACTACCAGAAGCAGGACAGCCTCTGAGCCTGAAGTAAAGTGTTGACACTGTGTCATGGACACACGGCAGGCAACTTCACGAGGGGGAGGGCCTGGGGGCCGCTGGTCTGTGTGCACTGTAAAAAAAACTAATTCCGATTTTAACTACCTAAACAGGTCTCAATCAACCAGAGGGGGGACGCTAAGTAAAACCCTGACTTACTGATAGTCAGTGTCAGGATCCCAGTTTCCCAATTCTTCTCCTTAAAGACTGTTTTTTGGTTCAGCAGCTAATAAAAACAGAGTTCTAGGTTCTTTACATTGATGGCAGTGCATGCCATGACACAGCAGCTTTCAGGCTTTTTTATCAGTTGTTTGCTATCAGACAGAATTGAAAAGGAAGCAGTGGAGAGTGGTCTTCATTGCGCTCTATCATAGAAATAAAATGGATAGAAAGGCCATTTAACTGTTTGCAGTGTTCATTTGATTAGTACAAAAAAAACCGGCAAATGTTGTTAGTTGTCATGGTGGCAACATGTGTCATTGGGGCTATAACGATGCCTCTGCTAAATAGTCTCAGGAAGGAACTTGTTTTGGTGGAACATGTGTACGTTCAAAAGTAGATTTAGAAAAGTCAGATTGGACAGAAAGCCTAGCTAGCTGTCTGGATTTTTAGACAAGTTAGAACGCCAAAACAAATAAAGAGGAAGGGGACGGACATCCGGCCGCAACCGGAGAAATCCCATATATGAATGGTCATTGATATAGAAGGCCGTAAACTGTGTCGCAGCAAATGTTAGCGTGCTAACTCTAACGTGCCACACTGGTCACACCGCATAGCAGTGTGCAAGTTGTTAAATGTGACTCATTTAGCGATTGTCTCTCTGCCTTGTAATGTGTAACAAAACCTCACCTCCGCGACTTTCTGGAAGGCTTATACGGAAGTTAGACCGTTACCATGGCCAACCAAAAATGTCTGCTGCTCATGAGAGGATCTATTCCAGTGTTTCATCAGTCTCTTCATGTATATACAGTACATGATCACATTTCAAATGCTCAAATGTTAGCTCCTTAGCATCACAATATTTGATTATAGTCAAGGCCATTAGTCTGAGGTGATGTCATGATACATACCTTGGTCACCAAGGGTTGAAACTTTGGTTTCTTGGCTGGCTGAATGGGTTCTTTGATGTCTGACAAAACTGGGAAGAAAAATACATTTATTGAGCAACAAACCAAAATATCAAAATATTGTTTCATTATTGATTGTAGGGCTGGGTATCAGTGCTAATTCAATATCTGATCACCGGTATTCATAAACAGTACTTAATTACTGTACTAAAAATGTGCATTTCCATGACCGTTGGACACTGCAGTTAGATGTTATTCCCTTCATGGAGTGGCCAGCGCTGAAATTTCCTTATTTCCAATTTTACCAATTCTTCTGTCCACAATGAGAACAAACTATTTATACGTCATTTTGGTGTAAATAATGAGTAGACCACACCATATAAATATATGTAAATCAAGTGACCTGTAACATCATTCATTCTGACTTCCTGTTGCCTCCGTGTTTAGCTATATATCTTTAAACGTTAGAGTTACGGCTGAAAATGTCATCAGAAATAAACAAGTTTGCCAATTTCATCTATCTCCGCAAATTAATTCAATTCAATTTTATTTATAGTATAGTATTGTCTCTGTTGTTTGAAGTTTGTGGACGTTTAGTATTTAAAATTATCCATGGAAAAACTATTTATTCAGCAGATATCATAGTTATAACAGGATAGACCTAGCAAAGCAGTTATTCAGTTATTTAGTTTGGGAAGTTCCACGATTTCTACAAAGCTAACGTTAGCCGCTGACTAAACAGGGATGGACTAGCAATCCCCACTGTTGCTTTAATTTATAATTGCCCCACAGTAGGAATACAGTTTGATTATAACTTGTATTTTGTTGGTTACAGTTGTTATAACTTCAGTAATGCTTATGAATCTCAAAGCTGCATTACTGTTTTTCCAATAATGACGTTAAATCACACCCTCTCATGTAATATTGCTAAAGTGAAACATTGTCTATAGACCAGAAAATATTGGATCAAAGAATGAGCCAATCTAATAATCTGACCAGTAGAATGATGTTTTTCAAATCATTTCTCTGGACACATTTATACATCAACAAAAGTATTAGTAAAAAGTATTGAGGTTTGATGATAGTTTCAATAAACTGAAACACTACACTAAATACTCACAGGACAGATCTCTCTTGACGGTGTTCTTTTTCCGCCTGATGGGGAATTCGTCAATCTTCAGCTCCCCCTCATCTGAGACATACTCATACTCGTCTCTCACTGGTTTGGTTTTGTCCTCTTTTAGGTTTTGTAATGATCCAAAAACACTTGAGTTGGTCTGAGGTTTTAGCGTCTTGGAGCTGAAGAGGAAACCACAGGACAATAAGGGAGTGATACAAGGCTCAGTCTAATGGGTATGGTGCTGATGGCCACATAGCTCCATAATCACCGTAATACACCACATGACAGAGGTTAACATTCTCTCCTCTCTAAAGACCTTTCATGAAATGTTTGTATGGTAATTCTAGCCATTCCATACATACCCGAGCATTTTCTTGTGAGACATAGTAAAGCTGAATCTGTCCTTATTTCCCAACAGCGGCGTTCTGTCAAATTTGCACTCTTCCTCCATTTTCAGCAGGGAATCGGGTTTACTATTCTGTAGTATTCAAAAAGAATGAAATCACCTTGTTAACTTAGCACACAACAGCATCTTTAGTGACAAACTTACTCCTTTGGATTTCAGTCCTGTTTCATTTACAATTTCTATTTGAGTGAAAACAATGGAATCGTGCTGAGCGCTTAGCAACAGCATGCATCTCATTCGGTTGCTATAGACTGGAGTCTTGTTGTAGATACATGAGCTTCAAATGTTCACAATTGTGTGGATAGTTCCATTTGTATGCAAGCAATAGAGAAACACTGTTTATGTCTTTTATTAAGTTGCCAGTGTCTGTTTTACATTATAGTCTTACGTAGTAAACCGTGCAAGTGCTTTTTTAAACGCCACAGCTGACCTTTTTTCTGCAACTCGGAGTGTCTTTGTGAAGTTAAACATTTTTTTAAGTTAAAAACTTTTCTGAAATAAACGCCCTACTTCAAGCCCTTTTTTTGACAGCCGACCAATGACATGCGAAGTAGCCAGACTTGTCGTTTCCATAACAACAAGAACAAATGGAGTCGGAGCACAGCGTGTTACATTATATGACTGTTTGCACCTCTCTCTCTGTTCTTTCTCTAGCTCGTTCCACTACTTTGTTTTATCTAACATTAGCATTGCTCTCTCTCTCTCTGTTCTCGCTCTAGCTCACTCAACCACTTTGTTTTAGCTAACATTAGCACCTCTCTCTCTCTGTTCTTTCTGTAGCTCACTCCACTTCTTTGTTTTAGCTAAACTTAGCACCTCTCTCTCTCTCTGTTCTTTCTCTAGCTTGCTCCATCACTTTGTTTTATCTAACATTAGCACCTCTCTCTCTCTCTGTTCTTTCTTTATCTCGCTCCAGTTTTTTGTTTTATCTAACATTAGCACCTCTTTCTCTCTGTGTTCATTCTCTAGCTCATTCCAACACTTTGTTTTATCTATCATTAGCACTGCTCTCTCTCTCTCTCTGTTCTTTCTCTAGCTCATTCCAAAACTTTGTTTTATTTAAGGTTAGCATTAGCAGCGCTCCACATAACACTCTAAGATACTGTAGGGGGTGTCTGTGGCTCAGTGGTACAGTAGTCACCTGCCAATCAGAAGTTTGGTGGTTCAATCCCTTGGGGAAGACAATGAACCCCAAGCTGCCCCCGATGCTGCCCCATCGGAGTGTGTGAGTGATCTAATGAGCAGGTGGCACCACACGGCAGCCTCGGCCACAGTGTATGAATGCGTGTGAGTGGTGAATGGTTCCTGTACTATGTAAAAACGCTTTGAGTAGTCATTGAGACTTGAAAAGCGCTACATAAGAACAGTCTGCAGTGCTACATTTATGTAGCAGTAGCTGTTGCAACAAAAGATGCTATTGGCTGTTATTTGGAACCAAAACGCCGCCAGCTTCTTTTACTACAAAAGCGGCCTAGTCAACTTTTCTTGTCAAAAAGGGGCCAGTTTCACGCCAGACACTCAGTTGGAAATAATGCATATATATATATAAATAAATCTCTTTCATCGCTTTCAATCAATTTCTCTTTTATCTGTGTGCCAAATTCTCCATCAACATTGTGGTACCTCCTTGAGTGATAGGTAGTGACTCTGTTACAATTCTCCATCTCTCTCTCTCTCTCTGTCTCTTTCTCTCTCACTCTGTCTCTGTCTGTCTTTTGATCTCTCTCTCTCACTATTTCTCTGTCTCTGTCTGTCTCTTTCTCGAGGCAGAGCACCCTGAGCCAGGGTTCTGCTCGAGGTTTCTGCCTTTTAAAAGGAAGTTTTTCCTTGCCGCTGTTGCCTAGTGCTTGCTCTTGGTGGGAATTGTTGAGTTTCTGTAAATAACATCACAGAGTACGGTCTAGACCTGCTCTTTTATGAAAAGCGCAATGAGATAATTGTTGTTGTAATTTTGCGCTTTATAAATAAAATTGAATTGATTTGAATTAACAGACATTTAAATAAAAAAGAATTATTATTACAAATTAAAGCAGCATTTATCAATATTTCTTATATTAAAAATAGCTCAAATGACTAAGAGTAATATTAAAGAGGACTGAACCACAGTTGGTTTCTCAGCTCTGGTCTGGTTTCCAGCAGCAACAGCAGTTTTGAGTGAATGAAATATGAGCTGCTCTGAGACAAGCTAGTGAAACCAGCGGAGCATTTAGCAGCTAAAGAAACACGGCTCCCAATACGTGCTAATGTTACTCTGTGTTTGCCAACATGTTTTATAAGGTGATGATATGTCAAATGTGTTTGTGCATCCAGGTAGCTCAAATGGTAGAGCAGGCACCAATATAGGCACCAAAGCGGCGCTTTGCTGCATGTCTTCAGCTGTCCTGTCAATTAAATTAATTCATGCAACTGTACTTAAATACATCCAAACCTTGTATCGACTTTCCTATATAACTCATGTCACCATCCCCTCCATAACAATGAATAATAAGTCAGTCTCCCTTTATTATTATTTGTTTGTTTCTGTCTTTTGGCCAACCATGTACCAATACAATCTGCTTGTGTTACATAACATTTAATAATCAGCACCTTTTTCTTCCTATTTAAGTATTTGGACTCCCCAAATGTACTCAATAATAAATTCAAATGATCTGTGTGTCATCTTTTCAACACTATGGCTCCCTTCCACTTATTCTATTGAATCAAAATTAAACAATACCAAAAACCTTGCTAGAAATAAGGATAAATACTGTAGCTGCAATTAACTGTGGTGTTTGGAGTTGAATGCCTGGTATTAGATGCAGAGTATAAAAACATATGATCAGTACTTGTCTAATCAATTAATGACCTCCACTTATGACATATTTAAAGTAACCCACATTTGCTAAGAGGAATGCAACACTGTGGCCGTAAAAAGAAATCACCACTGAGCAGACCCTGTAATTGACTGAAATCCAAGAGTACACATTTTCAAATATTCACTCCACAACCACTTTGACTCCTAAATGAAAGGCATGTGACAATACAGCGTAACCTGAAACTGTCTCCTGCATTCTTACAATGGACAGTAAGGTACAGCGGAGGCCTAACTGCCCTGCACATGACACAGAGGAGCTATGCACTGAATGAGGCCACAGTGATCCCCAGTGACCTTGGTAGCATCTAACAGCGTCTCCACTCCATCTGCAAATGTTTGGCCCGATGGGAAGGAGCAGTTGGATGGCCATCTGCAGGCATTCCACAGCAGTTTAAGTTTTCCATGAAACCAAAGCCCTCCGATGTCTTAAAATTACACTTTTCCTCAAAAAACCCTTGCCTTGTTTTTCAGCAATAACGCTACAACAAGCTTCTTTTATTTTTTAAAGATGAGGACATATGTAAATACTTAGAAGGGAGGCAGTGGATATGGACGTGGTGTAATTCCATTAGGTAAACTCTGGGAGGGAGGCTGGATGCTTCTCTGATGAGCTGCAGGCCTCCAAAGTGCGACTTGGCCACATTATTATTTTTGCTGATTGCTTTGAAGCAAAGTGTGCAAATCCCTTCTGGACGGTACGACATTTTTTTTCTGTTCAGCTGCTCAGCTTGTGACTTCCCCAATCATTTGAGCCTTCTTTAATTGGACTGTGATATTATGTAACAAACTGAGATGCTCTTACCTTATACTTCCATTTTGCTTCAGTCTTGTTTTTATTCTGCTCTCTGATTTCAAACTTCTCCACGTTGTTCTGCTTCGATATTTCTTTCTCTGATATACTCAGGACATTCTTAACAGCCTGAAGGAAGACACAACTACTATTAAGAGGAACAATGGGTTGCTTTTACTATTCTGCATATGTGGTTACATTTGACAACCTTTCCACTGGAAGAGATGCGAAATCTGCTCCCATTTGCATTTAAACTCACCTTCATCTTTTTTGGCTGGTCCATTTTACTCAAGATGTCTTTTGCGTGGGACTCAAGGGCTGCAAAGCTGGAGGGTTTAGGAGGCGGAGAAGACTCTTTTGCTTTCTTCGCTTTCTTCTTTCCTCCTTCCTTGACCTTCGGCACCTTCGGAGGTTTGGGCATCTTTGGGGGTTTGGGAGGCTTAGGAGGCTTGGGAGGCTTGGGGGGTTTGGAAGCTTTCTTTCTGGGTTTCTCTCTGCTGGGCGAGGGGACATGGGCGGGGGAGACGGGCTCTTCAGGCTCTGAGTGGGTGGACAGGGGCTCCTCCATCGGTACCTTCACGCTGGGCTCACTCTTAATGGCTTTTGTTGCATTCTAGAAATGAAAACAATGTGTGAAGTAAGCTATAATTTTGTAATCGGCAATTCAAGCCTCACTGAACTAGGGATGAAATGGTTAGTTCATTAATCAATAAATTGGTTTCATTTTAAATAACTAAATAAATACATTATTGGTTTATTAAGTAACAAAACGGCAATAACTTGTGATCTGATGACTGGAGGTATCACTCACATCACTCACAAAATTTGAGTTAGTTCACCTGTCGGAGAAACTAACATTGATGCTAGTCCAGGACTATCATGTCACAGATTATGTTATAATAAATATAAATCTCTCATGTGTGTCCATACAGTGTCCAATTTTTCTGAACTTCCTCGTGTTCCTAAACTCATACTGCCTTGAAATGAATAAATTCAAAAAATGACATTATTTTCTTTCTTTTTTCAACAAGACAAGCTTTTAACATTAGCATCAAGTTGGATGCAACTATCTCTCACCTTAGTCCATAAAAGAGTGAAAATAAAGTTATATTTCCCTCGTAGCACTTTGCTTTTTCTGTTTAGCTTTCTTACTGAACCTTTCACAGTTTGCTTTAATACTTGTCTGACAGCAAAGGAAGTGGCGCACCTGTAATCCGGCTCTCTTCCTAAAACACTAAAGTCTGTCCTCTGGGTCAGAGGAGGATAAAGCCAAGGGCTCATTCAAATGAAAAGGGATCATCCTCTGCAGGAATATTCTGTATGTAATTTTTTTCAAAACATGAGAAAGGAATTGTTATGTAAAGGTCTTGTTGTATATTGTTTTAAGTTATTGGAAGATCTGAAAGACTGCATGCTGTATTTGCATATCTATTATTGGATAATTTTGTGAAATATGGGCAGGACCAAATAAGCTGATTGCTTCCGCCAGCTCTTTCTAACTAATCCTTTTATATACTGTATGTGTATTTTGTTTTTGTTTTGTCTTGTCTTTGTTACTGCTGCTTGTTGGAGGTAAATACATGAAATGAAAGTCATAAATATCCAGTAGACATGGCTGCAGTCTAAACAGTAAAGAGTGAGACTCTCAGATGGCCCATTGGAACATCACTGTGTTGATGTCAACATCGAAACAGTCCTTTCTTACTGCCAACGAGTAAAAGTACCGGAAACCTTGTTATTGCCCACATGAAATGAGAATACCTCTGACAGTCTGATCTCTTTGGCAAGATCCTTAATGAGCTGTGATGGTTTCATGTTCTCTGGAAGCTCGTCTTCATGTTCCAAGAGTGCCTATCATGAGAAAAACAAACACAACTGTTATTACTTTAAATTACAGTTTGGATGGACAACTGACACACGTGTCCTGACGTGTCCATACCTGCTTTTTAGTCCAAGCTCTGAAGGCTCCATTGATGATCTTGGCCCCATGTACTAGGTATGGGGCTGGCTGCTTATTTGCTTTATGTAAACCTGCAGAGAAAAGTCAATGCAAATGTTAGCATTGAATAAATCCTGAGTTTCAAACTTTGAGAAGTCAAGATCATTAACTACAGATGTTACTGAGTACTTTTCCAAATCAAAGCCCAGATGAGCCGACACAGAGACTTTGGGTCAAGTGATTGGATTGTGTCAACTGTGTGTTTGGACAAACTGTCCTGCTCCCAAACAGCCAAGTGACGTGTTCAGACCAAAGATTCGCAAGACAAGACCATTTTAAGACCACAGGCTCAACGAGCGCGAGCACGATATGTGGTCGAACGAGCTAGAGAGACACTGAAGAGAGCAAGCAGTGTTAGAACAAAGCTGTGAATCGGAGAGATTAAACCTTGATTCATCTCTAGAAATGCAACTGCTAACTAACGTTATCCACAATATTTTTTAGATTTAACAAATGATATATCCAGCTACAAAAGTCGGAAGTTAGAACGGAAGTACAAAGAAGCATTGATATGGAGATGGTACACGTCTTGTCTCATTGGTGTGAACCGACAGCTTTCACAACGCTGCAGAGCATAGACTTGCAAGAAATTGCAAGTTTCTACTCGTTTTTTGCAAATCTTTAGTCTGAACTGGACTTCAAGGTCAACTCTAACTCACTCTGGGTCCCTGTGCATCAGCTCCATGACTCAACATTTAGAGACATGGTGTGTGTATGTATACCATATATATATATATATATATATATATATATGTATTTACATAATAAATAAAATTGAAATGATATTGACTGCTTTCTGTGGTTATTGGTCACCATCAGCTACAACAGTGAACTTCATTTCCCGGGTGTACTTGAAGAAAGATGCAGTTTGCCCACTTGATGTCATGAGAATCTTTCCCTTAAGCATGTTTTAAAAAGTAAAAAAGTACATTTTTGGTTTAGGCTATTAACTATCAAGACTATTAAGGTCTCTCCGGGGAACCATCACCTTATCGTGGTGGAGAGGTTTGTGTGTCCCTATGAACCTGAGGGCTGTGTTGTCTGGA
>NC_048410.1:25660478-25717222 GCF_013103735.1 Etheostoma cragini | reverse complement strand
GCTGGTTGATGTGGCTCGGGAAAGGGAAGTTTGGGGTCCCCTGCTGGAGCTGCTGCCCCCGCGACCCGACACCGGATAAGCGGTCAAAGATGGATGGATGGATGGATGGACTATTAAGGTTTTTTTAGATTTTTTTTTTATATTGTGATTAAAATATACTGAGTTTAGCAGGCCAGGGCTCTCTGGACAATCTTTGTAATGCCTTATTTGTTACATGAACTCAAATATATGTGTTATTTGTTAGCCGACATAGTCACAGATATACACACACCAATATGGCTGCAAAAAGATAATATCAGCCAGACAGCTGATCCACATGTCTCAGCAGTTCAAAATCAACTGCTTTAATGTGAATTTCCTATTGTTTTTCCATTTCAGTTTAATGGCATAAAAACACAGTCTGAATACCTGAGTAGCTATAGACACTGAACCAGAACAGGAAAGTATTAATAACATCAAGGCAAAAATAGCAGCAGCCATGAAGTGAATCTGAAAGAGCTGACATTAGAAAGTTAGAAAGAATCATGGTATATTATGACTTAGAAGTATACACACACACAAACACACACAGACAAACACACACACACACACCCACACACACACACCAGAAAATGGAAACATAAACAGCCAGCTGACTCATAATGGAGCAAGTGATTCTAGCTGAGCCAAACCTTTTGAAGCTAATCATCTGTGAACTCTGCGATTCACCGATTTAATGACTGAAATAATATTAGAGCATCCAGCTCCTCATCTGTGCGGCAGACATGCAGCCACACTCCGATTCTGACACTGTTTGTGTTTTTTCTGCTCTCACGCATTCTTCTGGAGAAATTGTAAGTTAAATGAGGATGTAGATTTATATAAAAAAACACACACATATGAAATCTTTAAATAAATTAAATGTGAGAGTATACCTTTGAATCGCTCAAGGAGATGTCGTCCCACATACCAGCACGCCGTCTCAAAGTTGGGAAAGGGGGTGAGAGTTTTGACCTTTAACCGCTTCTCGATTTCATACGCTCTGTTGAGAGGAAACAAGGATATTTCAGCTAAACATTGCCATGCACTACTCACAAACTCTGCAACTCACAAATGTCATAAACAGATTGGTAGACTTTGGAGTTAAATGTTTTAGTTTAAATCCAGCCATAGTGGAAACTACTTGCTAGATCAACCAAGGCCAAATACAAAATGTCTTCAAGTCCCACTGAACTACCAAAATTAGGACATAACTGTCTGCAGGAGGAATGGTGGATCACAGCAATTAGCATTAAAAAATGGCACAAAAAAAAACACAAGGACATAGAGCATAAAACACGTGTGTATGTGTGTATGTGTTTGTGTCCAGACCTCATCTGCATCTCCACGCTGAGGTTGTGGACAAAGTGTCCAGAGAAGGCCAGGCAGTCGACCGGGGTCAGTATTGCATTGATCCAACCTGAGGAGACCAACACATTTCAACCACCAGGATACTAAAGATATTCATTACTCAACAATTTTTTTATGAAAGAAAAAATAATTATTATTACTTGGTATTACTTATCCTCACCCACCTCAATATTCTGTATACCTTTTATTTTATTTATTCTTTACACTTACTATTATTACCATTATGCGAGGAGCTTTTTCCAATTTAATTTGTTGATTGATTAATTGATTGATTAATTGATTTATCATGGGATCAACAGGATGATGGTGCACAGAAGGGCCTTGTGTCAGTCATCAGTTGTTCAACTCTGACTGTGGGAGCTGGCTCCATTGGACCATTGGGAATGCTGAAATAGCATTCTTCAATCAATGCCGTGCAGTTCTTTGATTTGACCAACTGTCTTGTTATTTTATCCATAAACAAATATCATAACGGATTTTACACACCGTAGATCAATAATGTGCTAGAGAATGGCATCAATATCTCCTTCCCGAAACCGTTTCATAGATCCAAAAAGCAAGGGAAAACATTTAAGCAATGCATGTTATTTCTATTTTAATATTTTAATTGCTTCATTTTAATGAATTAATGGGAACAACATTTCCAAAATGAAAAACAACTTTGTTTTTGTAAAGTATTACAGTATTTTAATCCTTCTAATTTTTCTTGAATTTAGTAGATTTAAAGTTGGGAAATCAACGAATTGATCTAAAGGTCCAAATAGTGAACAAGTCCAACGATAATACATTTAAAGTGATTTAAATAGGGGAAAGAATGATTTCAATGATTAATTAATTCACAACATTGAGAATCAGATCATTTTTCCGTTCAAACGTTATATCATGATCATATTCCAAATATGTTCTACGGTGTGACGACACTATGCGTGGACTCCGTTACAATTAAAAATTGTTGTTTTGAACGCATGCAGCTGCGGGTCAGCTGTGAAAGTGGGTTGTTACATTACTATTATCATTAAATTCAGCTCTGACCTGATGGGATGAACAGAGTCTGGCCTTGCTTCAGAGTACACTTGTAGCACTTGTCCACCTGGTCGGCAAAGAACATTTCGCTGTGATTGGACGATGATCTCCAGCGCTCGTACAGAGACAGGTTGGCAGACGTGGGCTTGATGAGGAAGAAGATCTTTTCTCCCTTCAAAATCAAACACAGTCAGATTAGGTTTCATGGATTCCACACTATATACACTATATACAGTGTGTGTATATATATATATATATATATATATATATATATATATATATATATATATATATATATATATACACACGCACACACTGACAGGCTGACTGACACCTATTTTTGCTCCGAGGCCAGTTCTGATTCAACATACCGGTCTACCCATAAGCGTGACAGACCTTTAGGACGTGGTACCAGACGGAGGCGCCACCGCACTCAATGTGGAAGTCTGTGTAGCTGTCTTTGACACAGATGAGACAGTATTTTGTGACTTTGGGCTTCCCGAGCAGAGCGTCGTCAGGCCAGTAGTTTTCCACCCAAGACAGTCGTCGCACAATCTGTGGACTCTCCACGATACTATTCATCCTGTCCCAGAAAAACAGACAGACATAATGAGCACCAGGAGTTTTCCACACTGCCATCTTGACCCTGCCTTCATGTCAAACCTCAGCATCAGATCGAGTGCGTACCTTGCGTCGGAGAACTCCAGGTTGATGACATTTAACACTTTCTTTCTGTTTGTGCTGTAGTAATAATCCACAAACTCTTTGAGTTTCATCTTGCTGTCAGTCTGTTTGGTGACGTCAACGACATCCACGCCGACATCTGGACCTGAGACAGTGACAGAGGACACAGAGGACATGGTCAAACAAGCTGAAGAAACACTAACCGCCTGCAAGCTAAACGTTTTCTTTCAACAGTAAACTGGTGAACAGTACGCTGTTGATTTGTAGCACAGGGGAAGAAAGAACAGTTGTGCCCCCTATTGAAAAGAAATTATACAGTACATGTTTTATTTAAAAAAAAAACATTGAAGTGCGGTCACATATAATAGATACAGTATTAATTAATTAAAAGTCTCAGGATGTGCAAACACATTGCATGCAAAGCATTTGTTCCGTCTCTATTTGTTCTTCCCTCCTCCATTGCCCATGCTCTTATTTTGAAAGCAAAATTTGTTCCTGAAGATATTTCTATGGCTTTTTATAGTAGTGCAAAGTAAAGAAGCTTTAAAAGTACAAGTTGTGCTAAATTGGTAATGGTAAGGAAAGCAGTATTAGGCGATATGGAGAAAATCAAATATCCCAATATTTTTGACCAAATACCTTGATACTGCAACAATATTGTAGTGTTGACTATTGGTGCTTCCACAAAATATTTACACACTGAGATTTTTGATAAATAATCATCAGTAATGTGTATATAATGACTAAGTGGGTAAAGGCAAATAGCAGAAGAGTTACAACAGTCTGGTAAGTTCAGAAAATGACTGACATATTACTGTGATGCAGCCGTTAAAACCAGGAAAAGACACTTAAGTTATAATACAATATTACAATGTCCAAAATCTAAGACGATATCTAGTCTCTAATTACGATATTGATACAATATCGGTATACTGCCCAACTTTATAGTAAAGTCATACTACAGTTCCTATAGTTACAGTCTCCCACAATGCTGTGCAGTACGCTCTGGCTATACCACAGATGCATTCTGGACTAGGAGGGAAAAAAACGCTCTGGGTTGTTTGCATTTCTTTCAACCAATCCCAATGGTCTTGGGCGGGGCTAAGTCCCGGACGCAGAGACGGTGGCCAGTGTATCTCATTGTGTACTTCGTCCACAGCAATCCAACCAATTAGTCCCAAAACTTCCCGGTTAGAAAGGAAACTGACTAAACATACTTATTAAATCTCCACAGTAGCTCAAAGTTTGTTGTTGTTTTCCAAAGAGAAACAGTAGCTACAACAGCTCTAGTACTAGTACACTAGTAGCAGTAATATCAGTCGTGTGATAGTTATAGGGATTATAGTAGATGCTACTGTACAAGTCATTACAGCTGTAATAGTAGCAACAGCAGTAGTATTGTTAATGGTGGCATAATGATTCACAGAGGTAAACTGAGTTTTAGTCATACCACTAGTTCCTGTAATATTAACAAGAACAGTTACAGGGTCACAGCAGTGATGGTACAGGTGTCAGCGGCCCTGCAGTACTTGTACAAGTACAGTGGAAGCATGAGCAGAAACATTAGTGCTGGCAGCAGCAGCAGTAGCAAGAAGTGTGCCATTTATTGATTTACTTGAGGGGACTTGCCACAGTATCAACGTTGACTCCCACGTATTGAGTTTTTTAAATATTTAAAATGAGTAGATTCTTATTCCATTTGTAGAGCTGTGACTCACTCTGCCTCTCCTTGTCCCTCTGTGTTTGAGACCTGTGTTTGTCTCTCGGACCCGTCTGTGAACCGCATCCTCTCTGAGTTGGGATCAACAGAAGTATATTTACAGAATAAAGCCTGACATCCGACACGTCCCTCCCCTTCTTCTCTTGGTGTGTTGTCGTTCTCATACTCTGACTGGCTTCAGGAAACAACAACAAACTTTGAGCTAGTAAGCTGAAGCGGGTGTAAATGTTCCACCAGAACAAGCTCCTTCCTGAGACTATTTAGCAGAGCCACAAACGCTGCGCCCGGGGCTTAGCCCCGCCCAAGACCATTGGGATTGGTTTGAAGAAATGCAAACAACCCAGAGCGTTATTTTCCCCTACTATTCCAGAATGCATCTGTGGTGTAGCCAGACCTTACTCACCAGCGCTGCGGAGGTAGAGCTGGGAGTGCTCTACTGTGTGTGTATGGCAACGGCTTTTACAAGTTCACCTGGAACTCTCAAGCTGCAAGTAAGTCTGTCTCTTACTGCTGTTGTTTTTCACTTAGAGCCTAGCCTTAGCTACAATAGCTGACATAAGCTAACGTTAGCGCTTGTTATGGCAGACCTCGGCATAACATTGGTCCAGCTAACTTTAACCAGACCGGTTCTGTGTGGAAAAAACAAGGTATAGAGAAGCAGCACCTTGCAGCAGTAGTAGTTGTTATAGTAGCAGTAGTTGTAAGACAAGTAATCAGTACAGTAACAGCAGTTGTTCCTCACCAACATAGTTCTCCACATCGCTGATGTAGAAGGTGGGAGCAGGCATGGAGATTCCCAGGCCGTCCTTCTTCTGAACCAGGATCGGATCGTTGAAGCCACCCTCCTCCAGGTAATCCAGGGTCAGCTGACTGCCGCTCAGCTTTACCAGCACATCGTCAGCACTGCAAAACACACACACACACACACACACACACACACACACACACACACACATACACACACACACACACACACACAAACGCAAAACAATTTGAAGTCAGATCTTGAAAAGTTATTAGACAGTGCCCCCTAGTGGGATTATAAACACAGTGAGGAATAATATTGACACAAGGACAATAATTAAGGGTCCCTAATCAATCATTTAATTTCATAATAACCAATGATATACAGTAGAAGGTTGACCACAGGTCACCTGTGTCTCTACCTTGGAAAGGTCCTACTGCGGAGCTCCTTTATGAAAACCTGACTGCCATTCTGAACAGCTTTGATATCTGTGCTTTGCCCCGTGTCATGTTTGCTCCAGTTTTTCTTCTTTTTCACTAAAAGACAGAAAAAACACGTTTAGAGCCAGTGATGACATTATCACATAATTTCCTATTCAGACACAACAACTTTGAAGTGAAATGATCACATTACTAAGGCAGTGTCCCGTTTTCTTTGTTACGAGAAACAAGTCAGTCACAACTTGATACTCACATGTGGATTTGCCGTGGTTCTTCTCGCAGTTTGGACAGTGATACACGTCAATGTCTGGAGCATCATCTTCATCCACCCCAACACAGCTGAAACAAAAAGAAACACGTTCTAATCCTCAGGAATATAAGACTCTAAAGGACCCATGGTTAGGTGTCCCTGCAGTCACTAACGGTCACTGTAATATGGTTTTATTATTGTCAAAAGTTACAAATGTATCCCTGCATTGGCATTATTTTTTAAACCAATTAATCTGGCAATTATTTTCTTGAATAATTAAAAAATAATAAAAATTTTAATAAAAAATATATAAACTGGTTTGCCTAGCCTGCTGAACAACAGACACTGATACACAGACAAACAGCATGTTGTTGAACATAAGTCTTTTCTTGAAAAAATACAATATAAAAATAGTTGTTTGTTATCTTTCTGTTGCTTGACCAAATGATGAATCGACTAATTGTTTTAGCGGCAATACGCTGTAATGAACGCATGTGAGAAGTCTGACCTGAATTTACCAAAAAGTCCAAAACAGAATGTCTCTACTGTACTGCAGTAACATGAACAGAAAACATATTTCAATTCTAAAACCCATCAAGTCCTTGAATAACTTCAAGTGTTTGTAATTTGGAATCCGGAGCATGAAAGGACGATGTAGCAGTCCATATGCTTTAAAATGAGTCCTGGTCCACAGGAGCAGGCCCTCATGTAAAGGACAATGCTGGATAAAGGGACAGGACAGTTGGGGACCGTATTTACATTCTATAGTTCAGCACTGTGGTTTACAGCTGCTGTGAAAGCGTGAGTGAAAGTGTTGGTTGAAAATGGTCAGCGTGTGTTTTGGTCATTTGGTTTTCCTTTCGTTTACGCTTATTAAAAAACAATTCTATTTTAATTAATAAAAAATCTAATCACTAGAAAACAGAAACAAAAAAAAGCCTGTTTTTGTCATATTCTGGTACCAGATATCGTTTCCACGACAACAGCGCCCATGCACCAGTGTTGCTTTCAGTCCAGGCTAAAATGACTGATAATGCTTGGGGGGTGGGCTTTAATGTCATGATGTCACATTTATTTATTAGCCTCTCCCTGCCTCCCTCTGACTCTCTGTCTCTACCCGCTGCAGACAACTTCGCCCGAAGAGAGACCAACCAGCGGATGAAACAGACTTTCAGTTCATGGCTGCTAGCACTGAGGTCTGATTCCAGCCGACTTCCTGTTGCTGCCGTTAAGCTTGCTGATCTCCAATGCTATATGCTATAATATATTTTAATCAGCAATTGAGTGAAACTACAGTACAACGACCAAAATGCCACTACACAACGTCATCAAAAGTCTGTGTCTAGATGTATTGTTTTGATTTAGAGACCCCTAGCGGCACAAAATTATATACTGTACGTACATGTAATGTGCGGGCAAACATTTGTGTTATATAGTTGTAATTATTAACATACAAAGGCTTCAGCAGTGATGTAAAAAATTACGACACTGTAAACGTAAAAAAGTGTCCAGTTGATTGATTTGTGCAGCTCCGTTTCAAACAGCAGCTGTCATCATGTTCACAAGAACATTCTTCCCATTAGGAGGCGCAGCTCCCGACATCAAAAGACTGGGAGTTTCCCACAATGCTTCACTTTCCCCCTGTGAACTCCGCGGCTTAACTACACCACTTACTCACTATTACTGAAGGCAAATACAACTGTATGTGTGTGTGTGTGTGTGTGTGTGTGTGTGCGTGTGTGTGTGCGGACATTGTGGAAATGCACTGGTGGCTTGAAGGAAACCCCCTAAAGTCCTACTAAAAATGGAATGTACAAACAGAGTTTGAGTGAGGTATGGTCACTTTAATAAGTTTGCTAGAAAAAAAGAACGTGTACTTGTTTTTAGGAGTAAGTTAGAACAAACTGTTGTCAAGGTGGCGACAGTAAAGCTGTGGCACAGCCCTATTCTGCTATAAGAGGATCAGGCTACTGTGGAAGTCAGTCTGGTTCATGGGATTTTGAAAGAGAAAAGCCGTTGAATAACTCACATTGAATATTTATGCATTGAAAGGATGTATCTGAATTGCCTCTGAATTTTACTATTCAAATTTTCAACAACTTAACTTTTACCTTTATTTTTTAATGTTCACATATTCAACATTTAAAAACGCAATATACCCAGTTCAGATGCAAAAAACAACAGATTCTAGCCTACATACAGTGGTAACATGCTATGACACGTTATTTAGCTGACTTTAATGATAAATTACCAAACTGTGTCAAGGTAGAATTTATAGCAGAGCCGTTACATAAAATTTCCTTACTATAGATTGTCCAGGTGTACCTAATAAAGTGCCTTGTGACCATAGACCGTTAAAATAACGTGACCCAGATCAGCGCATGCTTCATGGAACAGGCTGACAGATTGCTTGATCCCAGTACTTTTTGCCCCACAACTTTATCTAATGGTGTGTGTCCATTGTCAGCGTCGTTTCACGCTTTCCATTCATTTCTACGGGACCAGCCATGCAATGCATTCTGGTAGCATTGCATTGACTCGCCGTTTCTTGTTTGTTTAAAGCTGAATCCAGCTGACTCTATGCAAATGAGGAGCAGCCTGCTCATCTTGCCAAAATCTTACAGATCAGAAATGATGAGAGATTCACCAACTGCACAGCTTATTTTTAGTTTAAAATGTTTAAGCTATTTTGGTAAAGTAAGAGATGATATCCCAATCGAGCCGCCATTATGGTGAGTTTTGAAATCCCAGAGCAGACAGATCCACGCGAGGCGTTCGTCCAATCAGCTGCAGCCATTACGGTTGTAGGACGATGTAGCCGTTTTCTTTGCTTGTCAGTGTTTGAAACAAAAATGGTGGCGAGCCCATCCCTGTAAACAACAGTACCTTAACAGCGTGGTCCAATCAGGCACAGTGAGAATGATCTAGAGATTTGGCATGTTCCATGTTTTCTGTCTATCTGTCACACATCTAGGTAGCGATGTGGACCAGACTGGGGGAGCAGGGAACCTGGATCAGTCTGCTCAGAAATCCGCTACAGCGCCCAGTACAACGCCCAAGAGAAATGGGCACAGCCACAACAAAACAATATGCTGGACAGCCCAAGAGGCTGGGCATTCATCTACAATGTGTTTGTGTACTTACAGGGGTCAAAGCAGCAACTTGGCCGCGATGCTGTAAGATACGTATGGTATGGAGAACAACATAAAGATCAGTATTAAAGACCAAAAATCCACGTGTAAGAAGGCAGGTGGGGAAAATGGATGTGTTACACAACAGAGGACCTTAACCCAGGAGACTGTGGGTCATAGCAGAGCCAAACCCCTCCAGGCCCATAACAAGCCGGCCGGGTAGCTAGCAACCCCGGCAGGCATCTCAAGTCCCACAACATCAAAGCAAACTAGCAATTCACCAAGTATTTTCATTAAACTGCCCGTATTCAAACTCTACACAATTGATTTCTCACATAAAAAAGTCTCCGACGGGAATTTGGTGATGGAAAAACAGACGGAAATTGTAAAAAGTTTGGCACACTCCCCGATCTAGAATGGATTGCTTAGTTGAACTAAGAAAACTAAAAGTTGTATAAATAAGAAAATTTGAAAAGTAAAATTCAGAGGCAAAAAAATTCAGATACATAAGTTCAGTGCTAAAAATTCAATGGCTTTATAATTTCAAAATTCTATGAAACAGACTAACTTCCATAGACCACCTCTAATTTAACTTCTCTACATGTGTTAGTTTCCCAATTGATTTCATAAGATTAGGACTTATTCTATACTTTATGAGCACCGTCCACAGTTCTGAAAGACTTCAACCGCTCACCTTTCTTCCATTATACAGTACATGTAAATGTATGGTTATTACTGTTATATCACTGTTTGTAAAGATATACATGTTGAGGGTTTGACATACTATAATGTGTACAGTTCATTTCAAAACGTTTACACAAACTGGAACTAACTCAGTTTTTATTTAACCCTTTTGTTGTCCTCGGGTCACAAATGACCCGTTTTTTGTGTCAGAAATTTGGGTTTCTTTCAACCAAAAAGTCCAAAAATAACACGTTTTACACATGACAACACAAGGGTTTAATTAATTTAAATCTCACATAGCCAATGCATTCTTAAGCATGCTCTACATCCGCAGTAATTGAAGCAAACGAGCAAAAAAAGATACCTAAATTTACCATTTGTTGATCCAAAATGCTTCCTCGCAATACTTTTCAGATGGTTATGTGTCTTTTTACAGGCATTTACAAAGCTAGACATCCTTCGGTGTGTTTGCATGCACAGCAGTACCTAAATTAGGACTACTAGCCAATCAGAAGCAGAGGATGGGGGCATGCCCTGACAGTAGCTAGGTAAGGACTAATAACCAGTCAGAAGCAGAGTATGAGGGCGTGCCCTGACAGGAGCTAGGTAAGGACTACTAGCCAGTCAGAAGCAGAGTATGAGGGCGTGCACTGACAGTAGTTAGGTAAGGACTAAGCCAGTCAGAAGCATAGTATGAGGGCATGCCCTGACAGTACCTAGGTAAGGACTACTAGCAAAAAGCCAAAAAGCATAATATGAGCACTTTAAAAGTGTGCAATGCAAAATGTTATGAACTTACTAACCTAACTTACCTAACTTTATCTAACTATTAGTGCGGTTCAATCAGGAGGCGCAGGAAACCTGGCTTAGCCTGCTCAGAAAGCTGCTACAGTGCGCAAACAACATGCTGGATAGCCCGGGAGGCTGGGCGTTCATCTACCATCTGTTTGTGTACTAACCTGTCCTCATTCCCAAGTCAACAAATACTGATGCTTGGTGAGTGGCTCTCAGATTCCGACGCAAAAAGGCCCCTTAAGCATCTTTATGGGACATACATCGGGCAGAGCAGCAGCTCAACCACGACGCTGTAAGATACGTATGGTATGGAGAGTGACGGTAAAGAGTAGTGTTAAAGACCGAAAATCCAGAAGAAAGAAGGCAGATCTGTAGAGAAGAGAGGAGAAGGATCATCTTGTGACTGGTGCAGATAAATTCACAGCTGGTATGAACAACCAGGCGCGCGATTGGGCACAAATCTACAACTGCTGGACCGGCTCCCCGAGCAGTTGGGGGTTTGGTGCCTTGCTCAAGGGCACTTTGGCAGTGTCCAGGAGGTGAATTGGCACCTTTCCCATTGCTACTGAAATGTGATCTGAAGCTAACGTTAGCCTCCAAATAAAGAATCAAGCTGTGAGCTAGATCAACGGCAATTCAAGTTCTGTAGCCAATCCTTTCTACGTCACCAAACAAGCCCAAAATAACGGCTGAGTCCTTCCCGAGTGATGCTGTTATGGCATTCCCTTTACATGGTTCCTCCTCAATTTGCCTTGACTCTACTTGCCTTCTTTGGTTTTCCATGATGATAAAAAAGTCACTGGTACCTGCTAACGGGTACTTTTTTTAGTACCACCTCTGTCAAAGTTCCAAGAGAGCTGAGGCGATACCAAAAGGTGACGTGAAGACCTGCAGATTGCTGATTGGTCGGAGAGAATCGTCACTAATCACTGCATAATCATCGCTTGCAACAGACGGTTGGGAGTTCCGGAACAAACCCGCTAACATTTTACAGTTACAGTGACAACCTTTCTAAATTAGCACAAAACATTACATTTCTGAATTGACATTGTTTTGTAACTAGCCAACTTATGAGCCCATACCAACATATCTGTTATGAGCATAGACTGCTAATATTAATAGACAGAGCATCCGATTCGGCGAAGTGCTGCAAATGCCAAGTACCCCTGACTGCAGACCCGCAGACCTAAATGTGGTCTCCAACCGCCCACTGCCCAACTCATTTAATACGGTGTCCAAAGAGGGACAAGAAACCTTAAAGCAGGGGTCCCCAAACTTTTTCCAGTGAGGGCCACATAACTTTTCCCTTCTCTGATAGGGGGCCAGGGTCAGTTTCTAACAGAAAAAGTGTGACAATCGCAGGGGTCCCTAAATGTAATCATTTATTGTTTTTCAGAAAACATGCTGACACTCCAGCGCACCTCCAAATATTAATAACCCTTTCTAAGATCAAATAACCCTTTCTAAGATCAAATAACCCTCCCTCCCAGAATAAAATAACGCAGAAAATATATAGGTTAATAACACTTTTTATTAAATCAATAAAAATCAAATTACCCTCTCTTGGTTCTTCACAGAAAGAAAGTTATGCTGTACTGTGCACAATCCTAGGTAAAAGTTCAACTTCACTTGTCAGAGCAGAATCTCAAATGTCTCTCAAAGTTCTTATGTTCTCTCCTTATAATCCAGTTTTTTATGTTACATAGGCTAGCGCAGTAGACACCACTGTAGGCTCTCTCTCATCAACTTCCCTCTGAAAACCACAAGCAGGCTAAGAAACCGAACTAAGTGATACAGCACCTACACAGCACAATACATTTCAATACCAGTATGGTTGTGGAGATGGATTTTATCCCAATAGATTTTATTATGATTATATTTGTTCATACTCAGAATGACTAATTTAAGTCAGAAAAGTAAATGTGCTGTGTTTATATAGCGCTTATCTAGTCTTAACGACCCCTCAAAGCGCTTCTACATCATACAGGTTACATTCACCATTCACACACATTCATACACTGTGGCCGAGGCTGCCGTACAAGGTGCAACCTGCTGCTCATCAGATACACGCTCACACACATCTACACTCCGATGCGCAGCACCGGGGGCAACTCGGGGTTCAGTCTCTTGCCCAAGGACACTTCGACGTAGGACTGCAGGGCCAGGGATTGAACCACCGACCTTCCGATTGGCAGGCAACCGCTCTACCACTGAGCCACAGCGGCCCCACAGTGAGCTTACTTATGTACTGTATGTTCATCAGTCGGAATTGTGGGCCTGTATCTGGCTGGCGAGAAGTTGAATGTCCGGTTCCATTCTAGTCTCAAACACTGATGCAAATGGTTATCTGTCAATCTAGATCTCGTTGGAGTTTTCAGGAGTTTCATGCGTGAAAAGTTTTGCTTGCAGATATGCGTGCTGCCCAAAAGTGTGGACATCTTCATTGCGTGTTTTTTCATGTTAGGGTGTCATTTGGGAGGGCGGCATAGAAGTCAATAAGACTGTTGGGCTTGAATGCGTCTTTCAGAACATCACAGTTCTGTAACTCGGCCAGCTCAATCTGATAAGAAGGCTAGGCTTCATCGATGTCGGCCACAAAAGGGTTCTGAAAAAGACTTATTTCTTTTGCATGAACATGTAGTTAACGGAATCGTAGACCAAACTACGCCTTCAGCATTTCCAGTGCTTCCACACACTTTTCACCTGGGAACGCGAAAACTGGCTTCTCTGCAGAAAAGCTTTGGGTAGCAGGGAGATGGGTGAAGTTGTGCTTTTTCACTTGTTCCAAAACCAGCGCTAGTTTCACCTCAAATGTTTTCATGCGGGAATACATGTCGCAAATGAGTTTCCAATTCCCTTGTAGCTGCAAGTTAAGGCAGTTCAGCATTTCTGTCACGTCTGTTAAAAATGCTAGGTGCCATTTCCATGCTGGGTCGATCAGGTCTAGGACCGTTATGCCTTTTAACTGAAGAAATGCGTTAATTTCAGGTAGCAGCTCGTAAAAACGCCTTAAAACTTTGCCGCAGCTCAACCATGGGATCTCTGTGTAATACAGCACATCTCCGTACGCAGACTCCAGTTCAGACAGGAATTGTTGGAACTGGCTGCGTTTAAGTCCATTTGCTCTGATGAAGTTTATGCACGATACCACAACCTTCATGACAGAATCCCACTTCAACACTTTGCAGCACAGCGCTTGCTGGTGAATTAGGCAGTGTACTTGTAGCGGAGCGGTGAGACCCCATTCTTCCATCTCCCGGTTCATGCGTCCTATTAAACCCTGAGACGCGCCCACCATACTAGGAGCCCCGTCAGTTGTGATGCTGGCAAACTTTGCCCAGTCCAGATCCAACTGTTGCATGGTTTGACATACTTTGACGAAAATATCCTCCCCAGTTGCAGTGCCTTTCAGGCTTTGTAGGGCTGCCAGCTCCTCGCACATCTCAAAGTTTGCGGTAACTCCACGCATAAAAATAAGAAGCTCCGCGATGTCCTGCACGTCCGTGCTATCATCCAGTGCAAATGAAAAAAAGTCAAAATCTTTAGTCTTCTGCTGCAGCTGGGCATACACATTACCCCCAATTTCTTCAACGCGTCTGGTAATTGTACTTGCCGACAGACTCACAGCATTAAAGACATCTTTCTTCTCGGGACAGACCTCCTCCACGACAACATTCAAACATTTCTTGACAAAATCTCCTTCAGTGAAAGGTTTACCGCAGCTTGCTATCAGCTGAGCAACACGGAAGCTGGCCCGAACTGATGCTTGGTTCAGCTGAGTTTGCTGTACAAATGTAGTCTGCTGTAGAGGATTGATACCCGACCCGAGCCCGACGGGACCCTCAAGAAAAATCCCTCAGCAAGCCAAACAAAAACTGACTGAAAAATGCGTTGAGTACTGCTGTAAAGACATAAGGCCATTTGTTCCGTCGAAGGAAGGGGTTTCATTAAGTTGGCCCAGCATCTGGCAGTGGCAGCGCAGGACGTACTGCCTGACCCCACCACTGTGTCAAAACGGTGCCGTGAGCTGGCAACATAGAAACGCAAAAAGCTGGTTGACCAGATAAATGGCATTCTGACTGAGGTGAATTACATCGGAATGACAACGGATATCTGGACGGAGGATTATCACAAATTAAGTTACATGACCATCACTTGCCATTTTGTGACACGAACATTTAAAATGATAAGCACTGTATTGACAACAGCCGCATTCCCACTGGAAGAGTCTAAGACAGGGGAGAAAATTAGGAGAGAAATCATCAGACTTCTAACAGAGTATGGCCTGGATATGAGTCTGCTGAATAAAGTGGTGTGGGTGACAGACCAAGGCTCAAACATCATCAGTGCCCTCAGACCATATCGAAGATTAGACTGCCAGGATCACCTTTATAATACGGTGATGCGACACGCTGGACCCCACACAACTGACCCAAGATGCCCCGATTGTTGCCGAGACTCTGCAAGCTACGAAGTCACTGGTCAAGTATGTCAAAAAGACGGGCATGGCAGGTTTGCTGTCAAAAACAGTCATCCAAATGGCAGACACGAGGTTTAGCACGGTATTTCTGTCCTTGCCCGCGGCATCCTTGCCATTCCAGCCAGCAGCAGTAGCAGTGAGCGCAACTTCAGCGCTGCTGGCAGGGCCATCGAGCAGAGGAGGACAGCCTTGAAGCCATTCACCGTTGATGCAATCCTTTTTATGGATTAGCCTAAACTTTGATGAATGGATTATGTAAATAGATCCCATGTTGCAGTTTAGTCTATACAGTTTTCGAGGAATATGGTAAGAGTGATTTTCATGTTAATAAGCTCCATTTGTGATACATTAATGTTATCGCTGGGGATATTCGTGTTGATTTGAATTAATTTAAAGATTCAGAACCTGTTGTGTTATTTTTTGGATTTTGTTCTGTTAGCTTTGCCCATTTTTGATAGGGCTATGTTAATTGAATTTCAATTGGCTATCATTGGGCCTCTTGTGCGCGCCTGTGTTAATTGCGCTTGTTGCCCCGTGGGTATTGATGCGCTCATCTGTTGACATTTCCGAATGCCTTCCTACAATTGCTTAATAAAAGCGGGCTTTCCACATAAACAAACGTACATGTGTCATTAGTATGAGAAACAAATGCAATTTTAACTGTGTCGGGCTAGGGTCAGGCTCGGACATAAATATCTTAATGCCTGTCGGGCTCGGGTCGGGTTCGGTTACTGCTCTGTCGGACGCTGGCCGGGGTCGGACAGAAAAATCCGGCCCGATCCGCACTCTAGTCTGCTGAGCTAACAGTCCAGTTTTTAGCTTTGAGATTTTTTCTGCTTGCATTTGGCCTTGCAAGCTAGCATACTTGTCTTTGTGACGGGATTCATAATGTCGGCGCAGGGTGTATTCTTTGAATACCGCCACCGTCTCTTGACAGAGGAGACAAACAGCCTTTTCTTTGAGTTGAACAAAAAAATAATTGTGTGTCCACTGGGGGTTAAATACCTTGCATTCTGAATAAATTTTTCTCTTACCCAACCTTTTTGCCATTATTCCGTTCTGGGGGGGGGTCACGTTCACTTTCTATGGCTTGGGCATGGGTGACCATAAGGGTAAAAACGGGCTGGGGCAAAGTGAGGTCGTATTAGCATTTTTTTTCCGTCTCTGGTATTGTCCAGGGGGCCGGGTCAAATGTGGAGGTGGGACGCGTGCGGCACGCGGGCCGTATTTTGGGGACCCCTGCCTTAAAGGATGTGGCAAAATGCAGCGATTTAAACATAATGATCTCAATCTTTGATTTTGTAACTAATTATGAAATACAATATTGACACATTTCACAAAACCTTAAATTACCTCAATAATGCTTTAAATGCATTAAATGATTAAAAAAGTAGAATATTTGAATATGTATTTATCATAATCAATTGTAACCTGATACTTTCTTAATGTTATAAAAATCAAAGGATCATGAGACTGTAATATATATCATATATATTACATAATCTATATAACATGTGTATATATATACATATATATACTATAAATATATATATAATTATATATATATACAACCATAATAACAAGTAGTTAATAACAAGGGTTAGATTAGATACTATATTCATCCCACAGCGGGGGAATTCTCCTTGTTACAGCAGCAAAAAAGCAAAACAAACAAACAAGGAACAGAGGTATAGAAAGGATCAGCTGATATAGAAACGCGCCTGCAGCTCTGTAGCGTTATGAATCGATTATTTTCATCCATATATCTAATATAACGACATTACGCCTTCACACACCATACTGTTCCTCTGGTGGTCCTACACAATAAAACTCGCTAAAACAGAAGACCACTGGTTGAGTTGCGGGCTCATTCACTGAAGAAAGATCTACACTGAAGACAGATCTACAGGCTATCATCCACACGCGAGTCAGTGGCACTAGCACCTGCACTGGTTGCGCTATTCGCGCTGTGCCTGGGGTGACAGAGACGAAGATGTTGTGGATTCGAGCTCTCCTTCATCTCCTGGTTGCAGATGACTCAGACCGTCCATGCATACAACAACTGTAACATTGTCCTTCAATGGAAATAATTTCCACACTTTCAGATTACTTGGAGCTAGCATAGACCTTTAAAGAAGGGAGCTAGCCATCCAATCCAAACCTCAGCCTGCTCAACTTGTGCAGAAACATTAAAATAGACATAACCAGCTTTTTAAAATTGTTTTTGAAAACTAAACAACTATAAAAGTCACACTTACTCCCACTATTTATTGTTTGAAAAGGGCTGTCCAAAGCGTGGGTGCATACCGCTGAACTCACTCTGATATTACGATGAAATGACAGGGTCAAATGCTGGAGAATGGGCTGGAGAGTTAAACGTTTAAACCCGCACCCTCAACGTTTAACCCCGCCCACATTGAGGTCTGCAGTAAGGGGCTTCTCACAAATGCAGGAGTGCCTTAAACCTGCATTCTACCTGATCTCCAGCAGGGGGAGACTCCTTAAACCTGCATTCTACCTTATCTCCAGCAGGAGGAAACTCCTTAAACCTGCATGCTACCTGATCTCCAGCAGAAGGAGACTCCTTAAACCTGCATTCTACCTGATCTCCAGCAGGGGAGACTCCTTAAACATGCATTCTATCTGAATTCCTAAGGGTGGGTTTGCCTACGGCCTAGAGCGTCCCATGTCATGCCGTCCCATGTCATGCCGTCCCGTCTCATGCCGTCTCGTCTCATGCTGAGGCGTGTCCAACGGTAAGAAATAGGGGGACAGTCGCTGGTTTTGGTGACCTGTCCCCGGCTGGATCTGTACCCGGTTTTCACTGTGACTGACAGACCCGAAATTGGAATTGGAAGAAAGAAAATATTGACCAAACGTAGCCGATAGTTGATCAAGACAGCAGGAGCCAGCGCTGCTCAGAGCTCAGAGATGTTTTAGAATGCCGTATTTTAGGATGCCAAAATTACTGATTATTTACATAGGGTGGGTTCCATAATGTATTGGGTTCCGCTAATATTAATCTGAGTCTGTCAGTAGCAAAA
Organism: Etheostoma cragini; assembly: GCF_013103735.1. Lineage (NCBI taxonomy): Eukaryota > Metazoa > Chordata > Actinopteri > Perciformes > Percidae > Etheostoma > Etheostoma cragini. The sequence goes on along the minus strand of NC_048410.1, from coordinate 25,698,837 downwards.
TTAGCGCTTTTATGAACGTACATACAAGATGGACAATTATCCTATTAACTTACATTGTAGCTTGTTTCTCTGCTGCCGACTGCAGCGATCTCATTTCATACTGCATTATTGTCAAAGGAAACTATTTCCTCAACAGTTTTTATTGTATCTAATGAGCTGTTGCAGAAACAAGCATCAAGTAATAAAGCAAAAGCTGTTAGATAAATGTAGTTCAGTAAACATTACAACATTCCCCTCTGAGGTGTAGTGGACTAGCTACAAGTATGAAGTAGCAGCAGGGGTGATTCTAGGATCATACATTTAGGGGGGCTCAGCCCCTAATGAGAAAAGCTCTAGGTCGAGTGTCCCCATTTTAAGTTTTACAAAAATAAAACCATGATGTGTTTTGGAGTTATTTACGCTTCTGAGATGAAAATGTCCCAGGATTCTGTCAGAGAAATCTGGTATCTTAAAGTCACAGGTAAGTTTGTGACCACGCTTGTTGCAATCATTTCAAAAACGTTGAAAAAACGAAGAACACATTTTTTAGTTTGCCTATAATCTGCATTTAATTTATAGACGTTGGTATGATAATCTGCAATTATCTTGTAGACTTTTTAAAAAGTATTTTCTTCATTTGTATGATTGCCCCTACTGTTTAGTTACTAAAAACACCACATATTTCAAGTATTTTATTCATTAGCATGAAAGTTGACACAAGCTTTTACTTTGAAAAGTAAAAGTAAGAGAGATATTTTTTAAGTATTTTATTTTGAAAAGTAGAAGCTCGGGAATGGCACCAGGTGGGGATGGCCGAAGCACTTTTTTAGTTTGCCTATAATCTGCATTTATTTTATAGACAGACATTTATTTTGAAAAGTGGAGCTCGGTGATGGCAACAGGTGGGACGGCATGACATGGGATGCTCCAGGCCGCAGCCATACACTCTTGGAATTCCAGCAGGGGGAGACTCCTTAAACCTGCATTCTATGTGAATAACCAGCAGGGGGCGACTCCTTAGCCCTGCATTCTATCTCAGTTCCTGCAGGGGTTGTGTGGTTGCAAAAGGAGTTTGGTTTCTGTAGAAGTCTGTGAGAAAGTGACCCACTTCTTGCTTGATTTATTATCAAGGTGGTAAGCCTCTCCTCTCTAAGTGTAGCTCCCAAGGCGCCATTTTAATGCAACGAAGCCATCATCTGCAGTTAGCATTCCAGTGACTGCCATTCATTTTGGCGCCACTTTGACAGTGTATAACTTTACATCTGAAGCGTTTCAAGACTCTACTTGTCTGTTGTTTATTTCTAAAGAAACATGAAAATGTATTAAAGCTTCCATTACCTTGTAGCTCACGTTATGGCTCCGTAGCAGCCTTTTTTTGCAAAATTGGAATGATTGTGTCATAACCACGCCACTTGCTGTCGAGTAGTTGACAAATCACGTATTGCCAGGAGAAACACGCAGACAGTTTTGACTTACATCAGCTGTTTAGGTTTAACTACTAACCTTATCTAGCATGTTAGTTAACAGTAATTACCCTGTGCCTATGTTATCTCCTAAGATATACCTATGCTCTCCGTCTCTGCTGATTGGGAATGATTGAGATTTCTCTTGGCACAGCTACCAGAAGACTTACAACTTTCAGACACGTTGCCTGCATCTTAACTATGTTGTCAAGCTCCGCTGGAAGCTGCGCAGAAACGCCTAGCCATCTTCTTTAACTGTCTATGTTTATCACCTCAGTCAACCTTTTCATAATGAGATTACGGTCTCAATTGCTATTATACATCTTCTGCAACACAGAATGAGGATAATTTTTTTAATTATGGTCTTGTTGATCTTAAAATCTGCAATAAAGCAGGGGGTGTTTTAGGGCGTGGCTATGATGTGACTGACAGTGAAAGTGTGGAATTTGACGTAGAGTGTAAGGGCTCTTCCCTCACTCCTCCCTCTTGTCTAAAATCACCACATCAGTAAGCAAGATGGCTGCCCCTGTAACGGCAAACTTGACGACTCATAGCAAGGGCTGACGTCACACGTGCGCTGACCATGAATAGACAGTCTATGGTTATGAGCTAATCCTAGCAAATAATGTACCAGTCAACAATTTATGGGTCAGGCTCTATGGTATTTACTCTCCCTTGGCTCTTTAGCTGCCAGATGTTTGACTTCCTCCCCAGCTAGCACCGTTGCAATGAGAGCTGTTAGACTAAACCCAGAATAAAACAATGAGCTCAAGTTAGAGTTGGACAATAAAGGGGGTTTGACCCCTTTTACATTATACACATTTATACAATGTAAAAACATATGGACTAATGCAGCTTCAGAAGTCCAAAAACTGCAAAAGCAGCTTTATTGTATGTGCATGTTGGACTGTTTACTCAACATGAGCTCAACCAGTGTGTAGAATGAACAGTAAAAATAAGACATTGTGGTTTTCTGGACAGTTAGAACTATTTCCTGATCAACAACAGCTGGGCACAACAACTGCAAGCAGCATCTCACTAGGTCTCTGCTTAACACTGCTGCGACTTCAACAGGCCCACACGAACATGACACTGAGCTGTAAATCTTACAAGTTGTAGCAAAGAGTCCTCTGTCACTTTTGAATGAGCTAGGCGGTGTGTCTTTGTAAAGTACTGGACACAAAGAAAAACAGATACAGGTTTCTGATCTGATTCTTGGCCAGCAAATAAGCATTTTCCCCAAAATATTTGATTGTTACATAATTCTGGTAGTGAATTAACATTACTACTACATGTTCATGAGAACATGTGTTATTATATCTTTTTACAACTTAGCAGAATCATAATTTCACACCACACAAACTACCCACTTGATATTTTCCATAGCTTGACAAATCATACTAGGGCTGCCTAAATGACTACATGAAGCTGAATATAAATCCAATGGTAAAAAAAAGTAAAAACATTTGTAACATTTGTAATGTTCTTACATTCTTTATTTTATTATTATATTTTGTTATTATAATTATTATTATTTCATGTATATTGTATGTATGTATATTTTGTGTGCTGCTGTAACACTGTAATTTCCCATTTTTTGGGGATCAATAAATATCTATCTATCTATCTATCTATCTATCTATCTATCTATCTATCTATCTATCTATCTATCTATCTATCTATCTATCTATCTAACTGAGTGCTGAAATAACTATTCAAAAGGTTTTTTTTCCAAATGTGTTGGCTAATATTAAAGATAATGTTATTGTCACAGCACGTCTGATGAGCAAAAAAGTTAGCGGGAGTGTGCAACACAAGGCATTGTGAGATCTTAAGGCCCTGACACACATCATGAATAGGCTTGTTCTAACTGCCCTTCACACAGTAGCATGAGGGTCCCTACAAGTAGACCAAAGTCTTCATAATCTTTTGTTTTAATAAACTGTTTGTACGCTTACAAAGTTCTCAATGCTTGGGTTTACATGTAGGGACCGACATTATACTACCGTTAAAGTGCGGTGTTATTTTCTGCCTTGTTAGTTGTATAGAAATAGCGATTTATTGTTACCTTACCAGTGCCCCAACTACTAGCGTTACAAGCTAATTCGCGGTTTGCGCTAAAACTGTTCACATTTGATTAGCATGAAAACATATCGCAGAGAACGGTTGACTCGGCATCCATGTGTTATTGACCCCTAGGTTCATTTTGCTTCAGAATCGTCCTTCTAATGTATTCTCCTTACAATGACAATCTGTAGGAAACTGTTTGCTAATAAACTACTAAAATAGTAGTGACAGCACCGTTGGGCATAGTTATCAATGCCGTTAGCATGGTGGCTAACACTAATGGTAGTATATTTATGACATTTTAGCTGTCCGACAGCTGTTAGCCTCTAAACAGGGCCGCTTCACTAATTGCAAGGCTGTGTGCTCAAGGATGAAAATGAATGTAAACAAAGTAATTTGCCAGAATTACAATGCGCCATGATGTAATTGTCCCTTCTGGGGTAATGTAGGAGGCACGATGCAGATAGCATGTAGGCTGCTACAGCAACTACAAGCTAATACTGTCATTGGTAAGGCATATACCTGGGGAGTGAAGTAAATACTAATCAAATATTCATATATATATATATATATAAATGAACTTCTAGTGGTATTATAGAGGAAGATGAACAGCTTTACGTCATACTGTGGGATCCCCCAAGGTACCATCATTGGTTCACTGCAATCCTTTTGAACATGTTACCATCTGTGTTATCACCATTGCGCTTTTGACAAATAATACCATAACATCCCTTTTAGTGACTACATCTTAAACAGAATACTACTGACATTTTATTTGACTGGAATTTATTTTTATTTTGCCGTATTACAGATCTAGTTCATGCAGGATCCTAAATGATTGCAGGGAAACTATTAAAACACACCTTTCTTTTGTTAAGAAAAAATAAAACAATTGTGTAACCTTTTAGATGTGAATACATAGATTCCCTCCTGTATACGAATGACATAGTGCGCTGCACCAAGCTATAATGGGGACATTTAGGGTCTAAATTTAAGGATGTTTTTTTTTTCATAATGCTGATGCGTGACTGGAGGTCATGGCTTATCCACTGCATTTCATTCACCAGCGCATAATTTGATAAAGGTGCATACAGCCCAGAAGCAGCCTCGGGAAGCATTAAAGGGTTAACGTTCAGGCGCGTAAATACTGTCCATTGCTCTGAAGGGGTTATACACCAAGCGAAACACAATTAATAAATGATCGCAAACAGACAAGGAGAGTGCAGCCGAACAGCAGGAAACATGGCAAAACAAAGACGAGTGCAGGGACAGACTTGTGTAGCAAGCACTAGCTAGACAAACAGGAGGGAATCTAACGTGATGGTCATAACAGGGATCATTACAGCTTAAGTACGGCGGGGAAAGTGATGAGTGGAGGGGACGATACGTCCCCGTTTAATCGCAGTAAAACAACATAGCCATTAGCTTTAGCTTAAAGTACTGACAAACCTTCTCAGTAAATATTCATAAGTATATTCGTTCCCCCGCTAAACATTCAGGGCTTCCAGTAACGTTACGGGCTATTGTCAGCCATAGCTGCTGCCCGACTGGCAGGAAGGCTGCGCGGGGCTGAGCTCAGACTCACACTCGGGTTGTGATTTTCGACCGTGCTCTGTAAAAGCACCCGGTGAAAGCTCTGAGAACAACATTTACAAACAATGTTCGTGAAATATCGTCCCGAAGCGGCTATGAAGAGGGGAGATGTGAGACAAATGAGCAGCGAGTGTGCCGAGACTTCCCCCGCTGCCCTCCGCTCGCTACGGGGACGGTTTACTTGGGGCTCTGCGGGGACGTTAAATACCCACCATACGTGCGATTAATAGACGACGCCCGCGCCGAAATTACTCTATAAACCACCAAAACTTTTTATAAGGGGAATCTGTTTTGTGTTATTCGCGAAAAAATGTCACAACCCCGATCGGCTATGCTTAACTCCGCCTTCTTCTTCTTCTCCAAGCGGCCTCTCTTCAGATGTAGACGGGCGACTGAGAGCCACAAAGCTGTCAAACGCACCGAGACCTCGCCATTTTTGTTTGTTTTAAACAAATGCAAACCGCCACAAAAACACCCCGGTGAGCAATCCAGCCTTACCTGCCGTGGAACCAGTCCTTGCAGGCATCACACTCGATCATAAACTGGGTCACGTCGTAAGGTAATCTGCAGATGCAATATACTGGTACAGTCGCCATGTTCAATTCACAACTACGTCGGGATAGACTGGGGGGGCTGCAGGAGGAACAACGTCCTGCAAACAATATGATCCAATATGATCTTCCCCAGAAAAAAAACCAGGGGCAGACCCGCCGGACACATGGACCTAAACGCACATCTCCATCACACCACTGCGTGTTGTTGAAACGATGGAGGCTCGTCGTAGCAGGTTTTCCTGAAATGCATTTTTCGTCTTATTATTATTAGTATTACTACTATGTGCATGCCCCCTGGTGACTGCACGGCACCGAGGCGGTCATATTAGCAGCCAGAATAAAATGTAGCCTCGATGTCGTTGCGAAATAAATAAATTAATAAATAAATAGAGTGAACGTTACGTCAGGCAGGTTTAAACAAGCGGTGCTCAAATCAGATGAATGACTGATCGGATTAATACACAATGCAGCTACAGGCAACATAGAAAGCCTTTATTAGCAGTCAGGCTGATTATTGTTTTTATAAAAAATTCAAAAAAATCGTTTTCTGTCGTCAGCTCAGAGCACATTCCTTTACTGTGACAAATTTACGTTTCCGTGATATTAAATTGTAATCATTTTTTAACACATTTCAATATTTAATAATTTAACATTTTAAAAAATCTAAAAAGTTCTATAATGTATAATAAATCATATATAACATATATTATTAAGCATTTCATATTATTAGATTAAGACATATGACTCAATGTACATTGAGTCAAACATAGGTGTCTTGTTATAGGAGCAGAGTCTCAGGTCATAGATCATATCAACATTACACGTAGGTTGAGGCTGGTGTTTCTAGACGTTTTATATAGCTCAATAACAAATACAAGTTATAATGTAGACTTTGTTATGTTAAGTTGGCTATAGTTGGTGCTTTAATTAAACGATGTTGGTCTCAGCCTCTGAATACTGACTGGAAAATGACCGTCACATCTTACATTCATGCACACACACCGTTGCACTCATTCACATGCAGAGGAATTACAATACTGAAGAGAAAATTTGACAGATTTTTTCAATTATCTTATTGATTGGTCAAAACGAATCCTCCATGGCCACATACAAATTGTAAAAGGAACTTTCTCCAAGTGATCTAGTCTCACAAAAGTCTCCTCTATAACTTGTAAAAAGTCCTTAGAAATCCAAGTAGTGGAAAGCATTGAAAAATACTGAAATCGGGATTGCCAGTTTCCCATTGCACCCCAGGTTAAGGGGAGACGTTGCTGGTGAATAGGGAAATATTTTAAAAGATATCTCCATGGAACTTCCTCAGTTGATTACACAATACTATTTTTATATTACAAGTTTTCTTTTGTGTAATTATGCAAATGAAGCCTTGTCTAATAGGTGCTAATTGGCATAAGTAATTTTCAGCTTGGACCCTGTTGTTCCCTCCATTGGGTTCTAAGTGACTGTGAACCAAAATCTTTCCCATCCTTTGAAACTCTCAGTCCAGTATTAAGCGTTACCAGCGGCCACAAACCGGCTGCAATGTCTCAAGCATAGGACTTTTTATTATAGCGTAGACATTTATGAGTGATAAGCATGTCAGATTTTCTGTTGCAATTTGTTTGACATTTACCTGTTTTTTCTCACAAAATACGTGCACTACGTCTGTCTTACTTGGTCCATTTCCAAAATGCTTACGTATGTGGCCTGTTGGCATTTGCTCACTCGACTGCTTTTAAAAATAAATGCAGGATTTGATTATGCAGAAAGTCGGTGAGCAAGGACGAGGTCAAATGTGAATTCCTTCATGCTGTAACAGTATGATGATGGATAAATAAACAACCAACAACTGGTACTAAAAGAATATAGTTTTATTAAGCATTGTAGCCAAGTAGCCTTCAAATACACCATGCCACAATCCATTAATATTCAATCAAAGCCAATGGCAGTTCATTCTTTTACAATCCACGAGTTGGGAAGAAAATGATCAGCTCTCATAAAAAGGTAAGCTATATATGCAGCTCAGGCAGGGACTGATCATTACTTAAATATGAAAAGCTGAAAAGGAGAATGGAGTCAAATATTAAAAGATGCTTGTAGTGTAATAGTATGAGTGTGAAAACAATCTTACAATTCATGACTGGCTGACAGCTAAAGCAATGAATGAACGCTAAGTGGAGCAAGGTGCTTTCAGCTACAAAGAGGGGATTTCCATCCAAGCTTTTTATGTGATTTCTTTTAGATATGTGATTAACGAAGAAAACAGCAACAGAGAACAATAGTTTGTGGATATACTAATTCAACAGAGGTCTCCAAAAGAATCTGGGTCAGAACAAATGTTCTACTAACTGTTAACCCGTTTTAGGGGGCCATCACTGATATCAGCAGTTTGTCATTAAAGGCCACAGGACGTGTAAAAGATTGAAGAAACATGCATAATAACTACACACCTCTGAAACTGGGAACCATGCACAAGGTTTTTGTTTAAACTGTAATACTACAGCTGCTCATCTGACTCCAGAAACCAAGGCGAGAGAGAACATGTCCCTTACAGCTTAATGAAATGGCATGGACAGAGTTGCTTCAATACCATCTGGTACCCAAAGTGGTGACTATGGCGTCATTGTGTTGCACAGTTTCCCATCAATATATGTTTTGGGTTTTCATTTAGCAGTTAACAAACAAAAAAAAAAAACCAACGGTGATGCATCAACCATAAGAACTAAAATATTACCAGATGAAAGCTTGTTGGAGCTTTAATGTTCTAATGAAAGAAAAGTCTCGTGCTTATAGACATGTAGAAATCGTGGCGAGGGCGTGAACACCCCTAAACTAACATCTGGTGTTTACTGAGAGGAATTCACATTTCATCTCTTTCCTCTAGCTCATAGGAGAAATGTGCATTGACTGTAGACTCAAGTTTCCAGATATCTTAACCCTGTTCCATCTTTCATCCTTGACCCAATTTAGAAAAATAGGCTCACTCTTTTTTTCTAAGACAGCGCCTCCAGACGTTCATCTATCTATGGCAGCCACTGTCTACATGTAGTGCATTTAAGTGAGAATTAAAATTGTACGTCTTGGAGTCACTGCTAAAGGCACTTTCAGGCTGGATGAGAGCCCTGTGTTCCTCCTCGGCTCCATTCAGCCGCTCGGGCTCCTTGTTCTCCGTGGTGGAGCCGTCGCGCGGTGCACTGGATTTCCTCTCCTCTGCATTGGGCTTCTTTCTCTCCTTAACTGCACCATGTCCAGACTTGTGAGCAGGCTTACTCTGGTACAAAGGAAAGATAAGACATATTTTCAACTAGTGGCAAACAGTGACTTAATCATATGCGACATCCAGATGGGTCTGTAAGTCATCTCCTGGTCTCCTGGTCCCAACACCACTGCGACCATTGAAAGGCCCCAGCAAAGACTCAGGAGTAGGGCTGCACCATATGAAGGACATATCTAATTGTGATTATTTGGATTGATATTCCGATAATTTCTGATATTATAGGGAGTAATTCTTTGTCATTTTTTATTTTAAAGATAATTTTTGGGCATTTTAGGCATTTCTTTATATGGGACAGCTGAAATGAAAGCGGGAGAAAGAGGGGGAACAACATGCAGCAAAGGGCCGCAGGGTGGAGTTGAAGCTGCGGCTGCTCCGTCAAGGAGTAAACCTGTATTTGTGGGTGCATGCTCTACCATGTGAGCTACCCAGGCTCCCGGAATGATCATTTTTGTAGTATTGTTCTTATTGTAAATTGAAAATTGTTCAAATTAAAACATAATGCTCTTTGGAGATGAGCTATGCCTTGCCCGTAAAGTAGACTAGAGAAGGCGACAGTAGCCGGGGGTGGTGGCAAAAAGGCTGAACAGGAAGTCACAGAATCACTCACATCCTGTTAGGTTCAATTCTGAATGAATAAAATATTATCAGACCCAAATATCAGCTGGTACACAGTCTCCAGACTGGAGATGATCTGTAATCTGCTCAGTTTTAGTCTCTCCGACTTCTAAACGTCACTATCAGCCACACAACATGTGTTCTGTACACAAAAAACCTATGTGGTTTATATATATAATAGGTTTACTATTGCCCACATGTACACTACATCGGAGCAAGTTGGGAATAAGTCGGACACAGCTACCCAGCATGCATTGGTGAGGCCTGGCCCATCTTGAACAAGCCTTATTATGGCGTGATTTCTGCGAGGATCTGTACCAAACAAAGATTCTCTTTATGTAGTCTGTAGGACACGATTTCCCAGCTGTGACGCCTTGGCAGCACCATAATACTTCTTTCTGAATGGTTTCACAAATACTGCGATATAGACATTACACTGGTTTATATTGTGATTTCAACAAAATTATGAACAATAGCGCCACCCTACTCAGGGTGCTCAACACAGAGAAAAAAAACTGCTGGTGGTCTTACAATCAAACAAACATCAAAAACTGAGGAGGACACGCTGTTGGAGGCTGTCCTCCTCTCCTGCTCTTATTTCGGATCTCTCTCTTCCTCTCCCTGAGCCTGTCTTTCTGCTGGAGCAGCACTGGTTGAAGTCTTAAAATATTGTAAACAAATGAATAACATAACTAATGACACTGGTGGGACTGTTGAGCTCTGTTGGAGATGGATCCCTCCTGTTTTGCTCCTCCTCCTCAACATGGGCTCATCTAGACTGAAGCAGCAAACACCCAGCGTAAGAGTAAAAAATGGTATAGCATTATTTTTAATCGGTTTATTTAAGTCACAGCTGCTACATATAGTGTTTGACCTTGACAACCCAACTGCATTTTTGCGCAAACTTGCAACTAGTTCACTTTCTAAAGCAGGCGCCATTGCTTGCTTGCTAAGGGTCGTGTCTCCAACATGAACACACTGACAACGTTGTATTCAGAGGGATTGTGTAAAGGTGTTCATGAGATACCAACCTCTTGTCAATTTGTGAATTTCGCCAGCCGTCCTCTCTCGTTTTCATGGAGACAGACGTTGTGTGCACGGAGGGGAGCGGCTGTGTGTGTGTGTGTGTGTGTGTGTGTGTGTGTGTGTGTGTGTGTGTGTGTGTGTGTGTGAGAGAGTGAGAGATGCGTGGTGAGAGCAGGGAAAGGAAATGCATCTCAACATATACGCTGCATGTTTCAAATGCATAAAAATAATTAAAAAAAAATAAAAAGATTAACAAACCCAATGTGTGGCCGCTCATCCAATGGGTGTGTTGTGTAGTCAAACAGCTGTAAGTAATCTTTGTAAAGCACATACAGTCTATGTTGCAGCAACATCACAATTGATACCCCCCCGGTCTAAAAAGGGTTCCCACATGTTGGGTTTTCCCCGGTTTATTAGGAATGTACATTTCACCTGTAGCATCTTGGTCCATGAGTCCTTTGACAAGACCCACTCAATCAACAACAAAAAACATTTTAATCTTGACATGATTTTTTGTTGAGGTCATGAACCCACTGTGCACCCCCCAGAGCAGCAGAGCCAGAGACTGCTATGAATGCTGAGATTATCCAATACCCAGACCCCCATGAGCCTTGCTGTGGATATTACTAATGAGTGAGATGGTGAATTAACAACTTCCAGAGAAGCTCACGAGACTTTATTGCAATTTTACAGAAAACTTCAATGAAGAAATAAGACTTTATTTGATCAAAAGTCACCAAATGAAAACTGAGCACTGGAAGGTTTTAAATGTATGCTGAAGAGACCCAAGCGTTTTCTGTCAGTAATTGAGACAAAATGTTTTGTATTTGAATTTGTCATTGTACAATCTCGTCGCGTATAATCTCGCGAGAACATGTAGTGACGAGATATCGTCACACCTTAAAGCAATACCTTAAAGCGATGCATTATGGAAAGGTGATTGGTGGTACTTTTGTGTAAAATGGACTTATTCAAACATGACACAACTAGCATGGTATGGTTCATTTTGGGGTCTCTGAGAAAACCTGCTAATCGTTCTGCTGTTATAACATGCAACACCTTAACCATGGAACGCTTAGTGAAGGAACAAGGAGGAGCTGTACCTGTCTCTATAGATCATTAGAAGAGCATTGTGAAGGCCCATGTCTTCCATGTGAAGAGTGCTTTTTCTCTTACTTACCAGATAGGCTAGCTGACTCTTGAAGGCTCGAGCGTGGTACCTGCCACCCTGACCAAACGTCCTAGTGACGGGCGTGGAAATCACACCTCTGGGACGGCTGCAGAGGAACAAACACAAGTCCACATGGTTTATAAAATAAATAACAGGGAAGATAGGTAAAGTGTATCTAATTTTTATTCTTTACGTACCCTCTATCTGGTCCACCCACAGACACCACCTGAGCAAGGAAGCCTCCTCTCCCTCGGCCGCGTCGGGTTCCTGCCCACTGGCCCACCACGGTGCCAGCTATCTCCAGCTTCCCACCCTGGGACGACATTCGCTGCAGTCCTTGTCGGGGAGGAAAAAACAATGGTGTTAATCTGTGTGTGTGTGTGTGTGTGTGTGAAAACGTTTGACCTCTGTAATTGCAAACAACGCTACTGTACCAAATATTAACAATAATTTTCTCAGGTGTTCAAATACTTATTTGCATCTGTATCATACAAATACATAGTTAAAAAAATCATTCATTGTGATTTCTGTTTTCTTTTTAGATTATGTCTCTCACAGTGGACATGCACCTTCGATGACAATTTCAGACCCCACCATTATTTCTAAGTGGGAGAACTTGCAAAATAGCAGGTTGTTCAAATACTTATTTTCCTCACTGTATATGCATTGGTCAGTTTGTCTGCTTGACAATCCCATGTTGCAGAAATAAAATTGAAGTGTCTTTCTTTTTTTTAGATAAAAACAGATGACAAACTTTCGTATTTTGGACATCATTTGAAATTGGGAAAAATCTAAAGTAAGAAAAAGGTAATGCTAGAGAATATCCAAGTAGGTGCTATAGAAGCAGAGATTCTTTGCTCCAAGTGTGTGAAAAAAACTAATTTAGAGATAACGGCCTTTAAAGATTTTTATTGCAAAATTCCACTAAATTCTATTGAAAGTCATGAATTACAGACAAAATGTGCCTTTAGGTCCAGGTAAGATCCATCCACGGATCCATTACATCACAAACTTCACAATGACAGAACACCATTACACAGCCTAGTTCCCCCAGGTTCATTTACAATGTACAAATCCATTGCATTGACAGTCAAGACTGTGCTCTGAAGCCACAATTTCTCCATCACAGCCAGCATGGCAGAGGCAACCTCGTTACATGTAGAAATAGCCATACTGGCTGCAGCCTCAACAGCAGCAGCCTTTTCCCCACAAAGACATCGGGCCCATATGACAGAGTTGAGGCATTCGTTTGCATTCTGAGAGCTTCCATGCTGCATGCATGTGCTGTTGCTGGACATCCGGTGATACACAGGGATGAGCTTCTGACCCACCTTCCGTAAAAAAGGGTCCTGTATGAAGCCTATGGCTCTCCGCATTCTCCTCTGCTCTCCGGTACCATCGCCAGGATGGATTACATCTACTGTCCGTCCTTATGAAATCCAATCACGGCAGCAGAAAGCCCCAACACTTTTGTACAAAAGGTCGGATATCAGGAGTAATTATGAGCGGACACGCGCCTCATACCGCAAGCGCGTACGCACGCCACATGGACAAAAAAGTGAGAGAAAAGAAAGGGACTAGCTGTCCGGAGAATAATCTGTTGAGATTGTGTGTGCTTCTTTGAGAACTGTAAGTCATATAACTGATGTTTTTTTTCAGTTTATTTAAGCCTGTTGTAGGTTGCACTTGTTAGCTAAGTTAGACCTGTTAACTACATTCCACCTGGCTGTTGATTCGATATAGTGGCAATTGTTGAACGTTGTTGCTCATTAAGATAATGTACTGTAATTAATTGTGGGTTTATCGTTATTATTTACTAGCATATATGATTCCTGTGCATTGTGTATGGTAGCCTTTACAATGTTATTTATATACTTTATTACCACACAAACAGCCATAGCAAAGCTACCCACGTCCATGTATGTACTGATGCTTAATTGTAATAAAGCATTAACAGAGAGAAGTTGTCCCCGTTTGTGTTTTAACGCGCACACACACACACACACACTCACACACACACACACACACACACACACACACACCTAAGTTTTAAAATAATTTCACTGGAGTAATGAAGTCTGTGTATATTCACATTCAATTAGATTCAATCAAAATCCGACTTGAATTCATATCTTGCTATTCAGTCAGAATCTTATTAACCTGGAGTCTCTTTCAAAATAAATAAGCTGTATATTTTAGGCATATTGTAGGCAATGGCATATAAAGAGCCTTTTCTCCATGTCCCCTGTCGTTCCTCAGCGTGCTCTCTAGTAAAATCTGTCTGGTCCAGGTAGCTTTGTCATTCGCAAGGCTAGATTTACTTTAAAGTAAATTTCCAAGCCTGTACTTTGTTACTTTTACTTGAGTAAAGAAGTTAAATCAGTACTTCTACTTTTACCAGAGTCTTTTTTAACTGAATTATCTGTACTTCTACTTGAGTACGGGAAGTGAGTACTTATGCCATCTCTGCCAAACACAGAAAAAAGTGCAATCACACGATAAAAGTTAACAGAAAAGATCCGTATTTGTCCTTAATCCAATGACACGGAAAAAAAAAGTAGTCACAGCAATCAGTAGATCCGCTAAAAGGGTCCGGTGTATCCAGCACCGTCAAATTCACCAGCCAGCTGCAAACAAGGGGACAAGTCCTCTCTACTTGGCCATTTAAACAAAGTAGGATAAAACGTATTAAAGTCCAAATCTACACAAAACGCACATTCAAGTAAGCTGACATCAAATTTATATATAAATATATGGCATTTAGGACGTTGGCACGGCAACATGTCCAGACTAGTGCAACAGTAATTTTAGTTTTTTGCATCCTGCTACTCCCGTTGTCAGTCAGGTAATTTTTTTACTAAAGCAGTATATAAAATCAGATGTATTACCTACCACCAATTACTTGTTTGTGTTATTTAAAATATTTATAAAATATATGGTCATGCCAGACGTAATTATTCCACTCATTTTTAAACAGTGCAATTGCCTGTTCTGCACCCCCGGCAGCTCCCCCTGCCCCCCCCTGCAAACTCCGTGTATGGGTCATACCCACCTGCTAAGGATGAGGGGGCCGAGACTAAGGCTGAATCCCATTTCTCTGTCTTACCCCTACTCCTTGGCCCTTGAAACCAAGGGGTAGGGGTAAGGGGTGAAAACATACCCCTATGAAATGGGACACCACTTGGTGACATCACCATACAGTACTGATCACTAACTTCCAAGATGCCGTCTGTCTGTTGATTGTGTGGGTTTGGACAGTGTGTGTTATATATTTTATAGTTATTTTAGGTTCACTTTGGTAGTGCAGAGGTAGATGTTCTTATCTGTGTAGTACTTAGGTCTGTTTGCAATACAAATGTGTATACACATGTATCATGTATACATACATATACACCCTGTATACATGGTGTGTTGTATATCTGTTTCAGTTATCACCGTTTTTAATGTCATTGATGTTCACAAAAACATTTTGTTGACAAACATCTGTCTTTATTGGTGATAAATTGAACATAACAGGCAAAAACGTTACATAAAATTATGTTACAGAACCATTATCAACTATTAGAACCATAACTAACAAGTTGCACACATAAAAAGGCTTCAAATGTTTAAAACTAAAAAATACAAACAAGACCACTAATAAACAAATTAACTACAGCTGTTCTGATATTCCAGACCAGTCAGGAGCCTGTTGCCAGTAACCCTCTGTAACCCTCTCACATTTCATCAGTGTCTCATATCAAAACCAACAACAATATACAAGTGTATAAACAATGAACATGAATTAATTACAAAGTATTACAATAATACAATAGGCTACCAATGCAATAATGATGGGTACAACATGAACATATGAATTAGGAAACGTCTGCGTTTTCAGCCCCAAAGTGGATCAGCTGCTGTGTCCTCCTGTGTCCTCCTGTGTGATACAGGGCGGTATATGTAAAGCACGTAGCGATGTATCATAGGCCGTTAATATTAATATATATATATAGCTATACAATCTATGCAATGTATACAGTCCATTCAAGGCAGAAATCTATGAGACTGTTGAGCAAATCAACTGTAGCGTTAGTGATTAGCGTTAGCATTGCAAGCTAGCAATTTTAACAAAGTTTCAGTTAAGAACATGGTTGCAAGTATATAAACACAGGACTGCATAGACCACAAAACAAGACTGTCGTAACCTTTTAATCAATTATTTAAAGCCGAAAGTACTTACATTTATGTGTCTCTCCGGTTGATGAGCAGCCATTGATCAATGTGTGTTTTCAAGTAAGGTCACGTCCACACTCGGTTTCTAGGGCTATACACCCCTTGGTCTATCCCCTACCCCTAGGTAAGGGGACAGCACTATGTCTCGCGTGAACGCGCAAAAGCTAGGGGAAGGGGTAAGGGGAAGGAATAGGATTCAGCCTAAGGGTGTTTTCACACCTGTAGTTTGTTTGCTTTAGTCCAAATCCGTTGGTGAGTGTGTAAACTTGAGCAATTTGCCCTTGGTTGGTTTGGTTTGGTTTCACGCTTCCTTTTGGTACACACCATCACAAATCACGCAAAAATGTCCACTACTCTTGTTGGTCGGATGTTTATGGGGGTGGGAGCAAGAAAGTAAACACAGGAACAAGGTTGTGTGCTCTGGACTAGAGCATATTTCTTGCATCTCCATAATCAACCCAAAAAATCTAAGACATTGTTTTGCAATAGACTTTACGCATGTGCTCTGGTCAGCGAGACTTCCCTCTGCTCTCCCTCCAGTTTTAGCAGCAGCTGGTTTGACCATGGAGATACAAGTGACGGACGGCGAGCTTGACCTCAGTCCGTTTCTATGAAAGAAAGGCTGCTACAGTTTGCTGCTCTGCTACATTGCAGATTGCTAAACACACCTGACTACAGGAGACATTAACTCAGACTGCTAAGCTACTTGACTGCAGAAGACATATGCGCAGACTGCAAAGCTACCTGACAACAGGAGACATTACCTCAGACTGCTAAGCTAACTGACAACAGGAGACATTAGCTCGGACTGCTAAGCTAACTGACTACAGGAGACATTAGCTCAGACAGCTAAGTTACCTGACTACAGGAGGCATTAGCTCAGCTAAGCTACCGAACTACAGGAGACATTAGCTCAGACTGCTAAGCTACCTGACCACAGGAGACATTAGCTCAGGCTGCTACGCTACCTGACTACAGGAGACATTAGCTCAGACTGCTAAGCTACCCGAATACAGGAAACAGTAGTTAGATTTGTGTCCGACTTGATCCCGATTTGCTCTGACGTCATACACACGTGGGCAACGGAAATCTCACGAGAGCAAGGCGGCCGCAGTTCTGAGACGCAGGTGGCGCAGTTGCTTTTCACCGACTGCAAGAGCCAGGCGGACCCAAAGCATGCTGGGAAACGCCGGCTTCTCAGCTGATTTAACACCTTATTGGTTTACAACATGATGACGTTTTTAATGTAAACCTTTTATTGTTTTTGAATTAGAGGGATTTTAATTGCTATTTGTCTGATTTAAAGACTTATTCTGTACAGAACAAGTGTCATATGGCAGATAAAGATGTTTAGAAATCAGAGTGACTAAATCTGTTCAGATCACGGATCATCTACAGTGTGTTGTTAATTAAAATCAGCAACAGATCGCATGTAGAGCACTTTGACAGTTAGCTACTCTGTCATAATTAAAACAACTAGAGACTGTGTACCAGCTGATATGTAGGTCTGATTATATTTAACTAATCGTAATTGGACCACAGTGTTTTTGTCACTTCCTGTTCAGCCTAAAGGCGGCTGGAATCGGCTGGAAACTGTCTGACTTTACCGCAGCTTTTTGTCCCCGCCCCCGCTGCTGCCGCCTGCTCTCGTCTACTTTCCAGGCGAGGCGCAGTTCATCTCAAACGAGCCTATTAGCTCAGACTGGAGGAGTTTGTGTAGTTGGTGCGGTTCGAGTACAAATCCCATTCTCACCACAAACGAACCGCTCCAGAGTTCTATTGACAGCGTACCGAGACCACCTCTTCAAAGCAGGTCTCGGTACGCTTGTTTGGTTCACTGTTGGTGCAAACCACAGTTAGATTCCCACATTCCCACTGTGTGAAAACGCCCTAAAAGCTACATGATAAAACCCCCACCCCAGACTTAAAAATGTTGGGTCACTCAACAAACAATAAAAAGACAGGACCTTCCCTTATTTTCCTCCGGTGGTCCATTCCATAAACATAGAACAGTCCCTTAGATGGAGTCTGGTGGGCTTAGCAAATTTAAAAAGGATACTTACTCTTTAACAGAAAGGTCAACCTCCTTAGAAATCCTTTCCATAATGTTGTCAGACACTTAGAATATTAATCTGAGTCTGTCAGCAGCAACAACAGCACTTTTGTGAAGGTAAATACAAGCTGGACAAATGTCCTAATAACTTACATTGTAGCTTGTTTGCGGAGATCTCTCTTAATACTGAACCAATGTCAAAGATTGTTGTTCCCATCAGTCACTTAGACACAAACACATAGAAACATGAGGTCCATGTGGAAAAAAACAGCAGTTACCATTTTTGAGGACTATGGTTACCTGCTCCTCAGGTCTCTGCAGGGTAAATCCAGACAACTAGCTAGAATATTTGTCCAGTTGCAGTTTTCTGTTGTCAGTTTTACTAAAGCTACTTTTGAACGTACACATGTTTCAGCAAAACGAGTTCCTTCCTGAGCCTATTTAGAAGAGGCACTGTGGCTCCTTCCGGAGCTTAGCCCCGCCCAAGATGATTGTGATTGGTTTAAAGAAATGCCAATAAACCAGAGAACGTTTTTTCCCCATACAGGAATGCTGTGTGGACTAGCCAGACCCTCCTCCGAAGCGCTGAGGAGGAAGCCGAATGGAAAATTTAGGAATTGTTGGAACCGTTGGTGACTTTACTCACCAGGCATCCCTCTGCCTCGCCCAGGAGGCATCATAGGGGGTGGGGGGTAGTACGAGCCAGTCAGGGGGTAGAAAGGCATCCCATGAGGGGGTGGAGCGGGGGGAAACGGAGGAGGAAGGGGCGGCCGAGGGAAGTTGAGACCTTCCAGGATGCTCCGACGCATCACCTCCACCTTGGCCACCAGCTCAGCCTGAACAGAGAGAGACTAGTGTGACACACACATCACTATGTTCATCAACACACATAAACACCTCTGAATGTACTGTAGTATGGTTGATACTGTAGTATGGTTGATAATCCAGTATGATTGATACTGTAGTATGATTGACACTGTAATATGACATTAATAATGCAGTATGACTGATACTGTAGTATGATTGATACTGTAGTAAATGTAAATGTGAAGGAATGTACTTTTCCAGTCTTATCAACTACAGGAAAAATTCACCATTCACACACATTCATACACTGTGGCCAGGGCTGCCGTACAAGGTGTCACCCGCTCATCAGATAAACATTCACACACATTCACACTCCGATGCGCACCGGGGGCAACTCAGGGTTCAGTGTCTTGCCCAAGGACACTGCGACAATGACTGCAGGGGGCGGGGATCGAAACACCAACCTTCCGATTGGCAGGCAACCGCTCTACCACTGAGCCACAGCCGCCCAGTATGTAGTACTAGTATGATTGATACTGTAGTATAATTGATACTGTAGTATGCTTGTTAATGCAAGTACGACTGTTGTGATAATATTTAACAACAAAAAGAGAGAAGCAGTACATCCTCAAATTTCAGAAGCGTTATCTTTACAATGTTGTTACATATTAATAATAGATTAACCACATATACTGTAAACCTTTGACACTTTTATTTAGGAAGGACTAAATGAATAGAGTAAATGACATATTGCAGTGTTAAATATGTCTGTGTGTAAACTAAAACTGTAACATGAACCTTATGGCTTGACTGAACTAACGCCCTTTGGTCATCCTGTAATCTTGATTTTGTTTTAGAGTGGAATTAAGATAACTTTGCTCAGCGTCACCAGCTTTATCATCCTTACCTTCAAAAAGCTGTTTATAAATTTTTTCATTTTTCTTGGTAATAAAATAACCAGAATAAGCCAGAATATCAATATCAACATATGGATTTTCTGTTATTTCTGAAATGGGTAAAATGGTATTGTAGAGCTGCACACAAAGATCCTCCTTACCCCGCTCTGCTGTCTTCTGTGTTAATCCAGAACGTTAGCTAGCACCCTGCGGCACCTCTGCCTCTGTGGACGGAACTTCAACTACGCGGATGGAACTCAGTGGAGCTCCACAGACTAAGTCCACAGGTACAAATTAGTTTTGCACTAAATGTATCGCAAGAAGTATTGCAAAACTCGAGGGCGCAGACTCGTCGCTGTGCGATGCTGGAGAGCACACTGCAGCGACAGATTCAAGAGGTTGTAATCACTGAGTTGTAGTTGTACTGAAAAAGTGACACAAGTGAAAAAAAAAAAAAGCTCTCAAATCCTATTCTACAAGTGCTCCCATCCCATCTACGATTTAAGATTTTTTTTTACAAGCTCTCAAGTCATATTCTACAAGTGCGCACATCGCATCTACGCGCTCTCACTTTTGCACCATATTTACCTTCATACTATTGCATTTATGCTTTCAGCACCAAGAAAAACTCAGAGTTATCTAACTTCCTGTCCAAACCCTCAGTGGAAATGTGTTGGACGCCACAATCTTCTGAACATATTCATACTAAGAGATCCAGAGAGAGTTGTGTGGAGCTGATATTCTTAATTACATTTGTATCAACTCATTTGACAATGGCTTGGATGTAACAGACGTTTATTAATATCAAAAAAGTTATGCTCTAAAGCTTTAAATCACACTAAGGTCTTAGTAGTAGCAGTGTGTTTTGTGGACTTGTGGGTGGTGTGGACTGAGCTACCTGACCATCACAGAGGTCAATAAGCCGGGCCTTCTCCCTGTTGGCCCTGATGAGTTTACTCTGAAGCAGCTTTCCGTCAAAGTACATCCAGGGACAGCAGTGCTCCCAGGGGATTGGCTGCCCACACGCGTCGTTGGCAAACAGAGCCATGTCCACGCCGCTCATAAACAGAGCAGCCAACTGGACTCCGCGAGGGTCCAGGTTGTCCATCTGTGGAAAGAAACACCCAGACTTCGAAAATGTCCGGATAAGAAAAGAAAAAAGGAGAGTATGTTCTAGGGCTGCACATAATCGGGTTTTTTAGCAACTGCCGCAATAAACACATCAGGAAAGAGACCCCAAGATTTGTTGTGTTAGCTGAAAGTAAATATCTGCAGAAAACTGCACTTTAAAATGTAACTGTCATTCTTTTTATTTCTGCCTTTATATTCATTTCAATGTTCAATTTGTTCAATAAAAGAATGTTATTTGATTTAAATTCAACAAGCTGTCTTTTGTATTTTAGCAGAATCTTGATTTTTTATGACAGACATTGCAATATTTAACATCGTTGTCGCATATTTTTCTCATATTGTGCAGCCCTAGTATGTCCCTCCACAGCCCCACTGAGCATTCAGATTAAGGCAGTGCAAAGCAAAGCACAGAGCAAGCGAAAGCAGCCCATTTACTCCCAGCTGCCAAAATACAGCAGTACACAACCTAATCCAGCCAAAACAAAGAGCCAGCAGACACAACCTGGATGTTGTGGTACGGCAAAGAGCAGACAGAGACACACACAGACAGACCACAAGGACCCTAGCGTACAGCTGGTGTTGATGGTTTACATTAACAAAGGCCAAATGAGAACAGAGCTCGGTCTGAGATGGGGTTGATCAAAACCATCTACACATGACAGGAGAGCCCCTCAGATAACTCAAAGCTCGACAAAAATACATCTTTTAGTGCAAAAGCTACGGCTTTAGAAACAGCATGCTCTTTGTACGAGCATGTTGTTGAGACTGCAGAATAAGAGGAGTGTCTACAGAACAACAAACTCTAACAGGATTCAATCAAAGCAGCATTTAGAGCCGTTAGATACGTACAGACCAAGTGAGCAACTGACAGGATGGCAGATTGCGGCCTGGACATGGATGCCCTGTGTGTGGTTCTCAGACACTCCTCGTATAACAAACACTACAAAATCACCTTCAGTTCCTGCAGCTGGTCAGGCTCATAAAGTTTAGGAGAAAGTGCTTGGGCTAGGAAAGCGTCAAGTTCATTACGACGCAAAATTCTTACTCCTGGCCAATGTAACATAAACCTGAAGCAAAACACAGAAGGTCAAAAGTGTTACACATACCAAAAC
Organism: Etheostoma cragini; assembly: GCF_013103735.1. Classification (NCBI taxonomy): domain Eukaryota; kingdom Metazoa; phylum Chordata; class Actinopteri; order Perciformes; family Percidae; genus Etheostoma; species Etheostoma cragini. The sequence continues at coordinate 25,676,881 of NC_048410.1, read as the reverse complement.
GGTCTGCAGAAAATATCCTCACTCCCTTTCCAATTGACTTCCCAGTAAACGTGTGGTCTAAACAGGGAGCAGTACTCACCGCAGCACACAGCAAAGGACCAGGAGGGGTGTAGGGACACTGCCAGGGTCAAGCATGGCTGGAGTGTCCGAGCGCATGCAGGCCAGGAAGGCTCTCATCCTGCGGTTCTTGTCCTCCACGGCCTTCCCCAGCCACAGCTTCTTCAGGTTGGGACAGGTCCACTCCCTGAAGGGCAAAGCCTCCACCAGCTCTGGAGTGTGGGGAGTCTTGCCTTTGTAGGCGGCCCACTCTTTGACCATGACATGTGTATCTGGGGGACAACATTCAAAAGAGATCAGGGTTTGGGTCAAGCGTCCCAGGATCTGTTAACCTCGGACTAAAAGCCTCCTCCAATTAACGTTTAGAAAGAAGAAATACTCTCAGCTGCAAGCTCAGTGTTCGTAGTATTAAACCGAGGTAACATTTGAAATGCATAACATGAGAGCTGCAACAATGTCAATAAGTTGAACATAAAATGAAATGGAAAATAATTTCACAAGAAATTCATGATGATTCATGATTCATGAAGAGAGACTTAATTGGGAGCCAATGGGGGTGGATGAGGGTTGGGGTGATTTCAGGTCTGGGCGTGGGTGAGGACCCTGGTGGCAGAGTTTTGGACATACTGGAGCCTGCCTAGGTTTTGCAGGGGACGCCAGACAGGACTGCATTGCAGTAGTCCAAATGTATTTATGGAGGTTATGAAAGCATGAACGAAGGTTTTCGGCCACGGAGTCAGAGAGTGATGGCTGGAGTCTGGAGATGTTTATGAGATGAAAAAAGGCCTTCTTAGTGATGGAGTTGATGTGAGTATGGAAAGAGAGTAGAGTCCAGGATTACACCAAGGTGTGCGGACCTCAGAGGATGGGCAGACGGCGCACCCATCAACATCCAGGATGAGATATATGAACTGAATGTCTCCCCCTTAGCTTTCAGAGAGGGTCGTCTTAAAGAGAGTAATGTTGACCAAGATCTCTCTAGGGATTAAAAGATTGATTTCAAGATTTTATGAATCAATCATGGATCGTTCAATGAAGGTTGATTTTGATTGGAAAATCTCTTCTTTTTTTTTTTTCTAAGCCAGCCCTATTTACATACATAAATATGCTGCTTATAGCACTGTGGGGAAATGTAATGTCTGTAATGTCTTACAGTAGATACTGCATATCTCTGCCGTCCATAATAATACTGAATGAACCAACAAGCACGTGATTTCTGTACGAGAGCCAGACCAGACTTGCCGTGTTCTTCCTGCTGGGTGTGTTTACATGTACTGTAGGAACACACATGGAGAAGGTCAGTAATCCCATTTCTCCCTAAAACTACCTTACTTGCTTATTTCAGGGGTTCTACAAGTTTCACCAAGACAAATGGGAGACTTTTTAAAACAGATTTAAAACCTTTATGAATGAAACTTGAGAGTAATTTAAGAAGTTGTACAATCCGACAAAGACTTGCACCAATAACACAAAAACTGATTGGCCGCCACATAACTTACATGTTGGTCTCATTGTTGTAATACAGCAAATTATATTTGCACTAGCCAAAGAAAGAGCTACAACACCACAGAATGTAAACAAATCGGCATTAGAGGTAGAGTTACATGGACGTACAAAAATTAAGACCTGTTTAAAATTATTTAATTAAGAGCTAGGACACAATACTTCAGCAAATTTAGGACTTTTTAAGGCCTACAATTTTCAAGGCCCCCGTTATATTGAACTGATTTTCTAAGTTAAGAAAAGTTGATAGACCTAAAGCAGGACCAATAATCAGTCGGGCCCAGAGACCTCAGGACAGGATGCGATACAGCGCTACAAAAGAGTTTTCTGACCACAGGACTCACGTTCAGGGAGGCAGTTCTTCCTCATGGCGAGTCTCTCAGCCTTCTTCCTGGCATCTGACAGGCTGAAGAGCACGCCGTAAACGTATTGTCGGATTGGCCGAAACAGTTGCACTGCTGCAGGCAGCTCTTTGTTGGCTTCATCTTCAATGGTGACAGACAGCTTTATCTCGCCCTGCAAAGACACAGTTTTCCCTAAATGTTGCGCTAGGCCTCAACTCCACTCACAAATAAGATGTCCGTGAATGCCGAGCATTACTATGACCGGACATGAACACAGATAATAAAAAGGTTGTGACTGTCAAAAAGGATCAGAATATGGAAATGAGCAACCCCCCACCATACCTTGGTGAGAGCATGGTAGATGTACGGGTACATTAGGCCCTTCTTGTGTCTGTGCTCGGCCACCCGCAGGACCTCGGGGGCCACGGTGGGCAGCGGTGGGATAGTGATGTCCATGTGCTTCCTGGTGGGCATAGAGAGCAGGCAAGGGATGCTCCCACACAGCTCAGCCTGAGGACAGACGGGACACAAGACCCAAACTTTACCTACCTGCTGACATTTCTGATCAGTGCTCCTGATGTCTGACTCACTTTTGTTTGGTCCCCTAGGTCTTCCACTGGTGTGTTTTCAGAATGTGGAGTATGTACGTTTTTCTCCCATGATCCTCCCTGATGCTCACTCACATGACTAGACAAACAGAAATGCAGATACAAGTAATCATAATAATATTACACCCAGGTAAAACCAGTGATCATCTCTGGCTGGCAATGTGCCATAAATACAACACAACGTGATGTGTTCATACAGGAAAACGACTAGTCCAGTCCAAAAAGACAAAGACGGACAGCAGCACAAAACACATCCAATTATTATTGTGACATTAAAGTAACTATATGTAGCTTTTAAATGTATCTGAAATGTTTCCATTTTTCATTATCAATGACCTGTAATGCCTTTGCATGGATCGGATATTTCCCGCGCAGTCACAGAATGATTTTTGTCAGGTAGACGGCGCTACAGTTACACATTCTGACGGGTCACAGATTTCTCTGCTACACCAGAAAGCCTGTGTTAGTATCCAGCCAGATAAAAGGTAGCAGCAGATCTGCGGCATGTATTTCATTTTGTTTTACAAGCTTTAGTTATGGGTGAGACTGGGGCAGGGCCATCACAGGAAAGAAGGGAATGAAACGAAGAACAACTAAAAGATAAAAGGGAAAGTAACAGACAATAGGAGATGACTTGAGTCACACTCAGCGGGGCTTTCAACACATGGAGACAATTACGAGATTGTAAAGTAAAAACGTCCCGAACTGACCTTCAGATATGTAATATTTCTATTTCATTCATAATATAGCTTTAGATTGCATGTGGTTGTTTAACAGTAGCCCACATTAAATGATGTCCCCCTTCCATTTAGTTTTTTTCTTTTCTTTTCAGTCCATGTTGGCATACTTTTTTCTTTTTGTCCCCCTGTACTTTTGTAAAGCATCCGTGGGTTTCATGAAATGCGCTGTATTAATCCAAGTTATTACTTTGTTGGGTGCTATAACAATCTCCTAATGCTTTGGCGCGTGACCCGATGAAAGCGATACCTGGTTTATCTCACAACACATCCAAAGTAGGGTAACAATATATGGCCTAAAAAGTCACTATATGACCTCCCGGTAACCCTAACTTGGTAATCTACAGTGGGCAATACAGCACCGTAAAGAGAAGAGCTTTACTACAGCAGGTGTGGTAAAAACACTAGCGGCCGATAGAATCAGCAGAGATTGATCATATAGCCACTTTAAAGAGACCTTCAGCTCCAAATGAAATGATGGTGATCTGACTACCAGCAGGACGATGAATGTGACAGACTGATGATCTATAACATCTTTGACATGAATGGAGACAGTAGCAGAGAGTTTAGTGCTGAACTCACTTGGAAGTTGTGCCAGAGTTCTCTTCATCCTCAGCGTTGCAGAGAGCAGCCTGTGTGTGTTCGGGGTTGATGGAAGAGGACCTCTCATACAGCGGCGTGTGCTCTGCCTCATTAGGAATGTTGCTGAAGCTGCTCTTCTCCAGGCCGCACTCCACCAGAGGCCCGGGGTATGAGAGCTGGACCTGAACACAGTGATGAGTCATTCTCATGAAGCTCAAACACTTCACTGCAAGCGTTCCAGTCTTACCTCCTGTTTTACAGGCAGCACCTGTGGAATATGGAGCGCTTTTGGAAACGGCACTGCAGAACCCACTCCCATTGGTGTTGGTCTTACTGTAAAACAAACACAAACCATTTCAGCATAGAGACTTGACCTGCTGCACAAAGCTGGATTAATCAAACAGGACAAAAGGCTTACACTGCACAATTGTTATGTATTTTCCAGCTCCTACAACGTAAGCAGTCTCTGTGCGTAATGCAGAGATTTTCCTGCATTTCTCTACGGCGTGTAACGTTAAGACATCCCATCACAGACATTCTTACATCTTGGTAGAGGCATTCTTATTGGCTCACTGATAGTGATGAGATTTACTCTTTAGGAATTGAAATTGGGCATTGAATGACAAGGCATTTTTCTATACTTAAGAGGCAGTTTGGTTGGTGCTTTGAAAGCACTGAATTAGATACCCAGCCCTACTCCAAGATGAGCTGGACAACTTCTGTGCATGCTCTGAGATCAAGTCCCTGGTTGAGGAAGCACAGATGGCCCCACAAAGGGCACTTGGGCCTGATGGCCTCCCTGGCCCAGCTCTTAAGCTGCGTGCAGATCAACTGGCAGTGGTCATAACAGACCTTTACAACCTCTCACTGATGACACAGAAGACCGCCGTTGTCCCTGTCCCCAGGATACATAGTTACAGATCAGAAAATATCAATATGCAGGAAGCTTTATTACAGACGGAATACTCGACACGCTTTGCCTGCTACAGAGACCAGCACCTCAGTCAGCGGTTTCGCTTGATGCCACTAGCCGGGTAAGGGGACATTGACGGCTGTGTGAGTGGAAGCGGAAATGCAGACCGAGTGAAGTTGAGTGAGTGAAGGTGGAAAGCAAACGCTAGCCAGCCTCCTGTCCCGTCCATCCTGCTTGCAAGTGTCTGATCATTAAACAACAAATTGGACTACATCCAACTTCAACAAAACTCCCAACGCAAGTTCAGAGACTGCTGTGTTTTAGTGGAAACCTGGCTGAACAACAGTGTACCACACTATCCAGCTACCAGGCCTGCTAACTTTCAGAGCAGATGCTGCTCTCTCGGGTAAGACTCGTGGAGGTGGGCTGTGTTACCACGGACACGGACTGGTGCAGAAATGGGGTGCTTGTGTCCAACTACTGCTAACCACTGGTGAAGTTTGTGACTGTTAAATGCAGACCATTCTACATTCCACACCAATTCACGGCTGTGTTACATCCATGCTACCAATGCATTAGCTGAACTTTACAGAGCCTATAATGTGTGTGCACTAAATGTAGCCTCTTCCATATGTCGTTTTTATATAATGTAATTTTAATATATTTTAAATGTGTAACACAATTTTATACACATTCATCTTTCCAGCGGTGAAATATCCCTTTAATGAGAACTGGCACAATTGGAGCAGAGTCTTCTTGCAGGCTTTTCATTCCATGCTAGAATGGCTTGACATTGCCACAAAGTAATAAAATACTTGTGGCAGGGCACCTTTAAGGTCTTCAGAGGAGCATGATTCTCTTTGAACATTTGAAGCTAGACTCAAGCTTTCAAAGCACTTCAACACAACATTCTGATTATCATCAGTCTGCGTATAGCTACGTATACACCTGTGGTTCTAAATCTCCTGTTTGACTGAAATTGTGATATACACACATTTCTGTCTCATGATACATTTTCACAGTTGTTGCTTAGAAGGTTAACAAGGCCACTTGTGCACAAACAGGGCAGCCACAATTAAAATTGAAATAAATTAGCACCGGTGTTTGACGTGTAAAGCCCAATTCACACGGGACTATTAACAGGGGACCTCATGTGATTTAGGATCAGGGGGAGAGGAGGACGTTAGCCAGGCTGGCATCAATCATGGGCAACACCTCTCAGCCCCTACAATGAGACTGTGAGCTCTCGGAGCAGCTCCTTCAGCAGCAGATTGCTGCACCCTCAGTGCTGCCGCAGGTCCCTCACTGCAGCAGCAGTCAGACTCTTCAATGCAACATGTACTACTTACTCTGAGTCTCATCCAACTGTGCAATATGCCATTATTCATCCACACCGTACTCATTTGTATGTCTGTGTCTGTTACAGTCTGTTTATATAAGGGTGTGAATAGTGTAAATACTTTGTATTATTACTATAACTAATTCTATTTCTTCTATTTCTTATAAGACTCTTTGTATATTTTTTCCTTTATCTGTTTATATACTGTATATATATATAATTTGTGTTTATCTGACGTACTGTACTATAATGTTTCTATTGAGCTGCTGTTACAAAGGAATTTGTCCAGTGTTGGATTAATTAAGCAAGATCACAAGAGAGGGTTGGATTTAACGTTGTTGTCGGCACAACTAAACCCTTTCAATATTCTGCTTACACAACAACGGTTTCCAGCTTAATAAAAGTTATAATCACAATGTATCCATAGTGTGGAGCAATTTGCTCTCAAAGTAAAAAGCAACAGAGAGGATTTTGGGTCCCTCCATGTTTAGTCAGCAGCTAATTTAAGCCAACGTTTGCTTTGTAGCAATGGTGGGACTTCCAAAACTGAGTTACTACCTCATTTATAAACACCAAACTGCTTTGCTAGCTCAATCTTGTTGAATCTGAATCTGCTGAAAATAATGACTTTTTCCAGTGACAGATTTAGCTAGCTCCTGTACGTCCATGATAATCCCGTCAAGGTTAACTTCAATCCAAAATGACCACCACAGCTGTCTAGAGGCCTTCATTTATGTTGTGTGTGGTATTATTGTAATCATTGACCATCAAAACATAGGGGTAGACATCATCATTTATGCAGTTGAATGTTTTCTTCAGGAGATATCATGCAAATATACATAATTTGGGCTATGACGGAAAATAAAATGGCCGCCGCAGCTCACATGAAGTTTTTTGCGATGGCTAACGTGCTTTTTTGAAAGATCACAACCCATTGAGTAATTGTACCAATTTTGGTGCTTGTATCCACATGTGAACGATTACCCTAAAAAATTGCACTTATCTGCTCCACTAGTCACAGCGTTGGAACAAATCAGTCGTCTAATCCGATCAATCACATTCTATACTGCTTGGAGAGCTGCTGTGTGTTCCACTGTGGTTCCTGCATGACTAACATGACTACAAATGTTTTTAATTTAACTCCATAATGGTGACAGAGAAATGGCGGAGTGATATTTAAGTGATGCACCAGATGTGCTCTAATGTCTCTGGTTGTGCCGTCATGCTGATTTAAGCACGTTCTATATCTATGGCTCTAAATGTATAGTTGACCAATCAGATTGTCTGGTTGGATCTACTCTTTGTATATGAAAGTATATTATCTTACTGACATTATCCCCCACATATGACTATGGCTCTGTCAACACCTTCATTTTTAATAGCTACTGCAGCCAATACGACCCCAAATCACAGAGATGCCAATTCACACGGCACTAATGTTATCACACATCTCTGCGTTTGGCAAAATATTGCGGTGGAATTCTTTCAACGCAAATTACAGACATGGCAGATTCACACAGGATTAAGATCACATGCTCTTGCAATTTTATACAAATGACTACAAGTCCCCAGGTAGTACTAGTCCTGTGTGAGTAGGGCTCAAAAACGCCTTTTTAAATAGACATGTGACAATGAAGACCAAAGCAACAGACAGATCCTGAGGCGCAGACCCACCTGACTGTCGTGGGAAATGATAGGGCTGGCTGGCCACTGAGTAGTACTCCACTGCCTTCTTGAAGAGGATTTCCTTGTCATCAGTGCATGTCTAAAAGAAAAACATCAAATAGGATGAATACACACAGAGCACTCAGATCATACCACAGAAGAAGAAAACATCTCTGTCTTTGGACTCTCTGATTCTGGAGTGTGTGTGTGCGCGCACGTATGTGTGCGTGTGTGTGTATGTGTCTATCTGTCTGTCATGTCCATATCACTATGGTGATAAAAATACGAAAATACAAATTCTTCAGTTTTCATACCTGTGAGTGCTTGAAGATGTCCTTGGCAACAGCCTCCAGGTCGGCGATGTCTGGGATGTTGCAGACGTAGTCGGCCACAGCCTTGATTACGACATCACAGGGTGGGAGCACAAGCTGGTGGGCACGCACCTGACAACACACAAACAATCAGATTTACAGTATGACTCTTTAAATAAGGGTGTCCAGCAACACCCTGTTCCGAACACATGATAATAATAATAAATTATATTGATAGAGCACTTTAAGGAACTCGGACACTTTACATGAGTTAAATCAAAGAAAAAAACAACTTAAAAATATATAACACAAATCATGGATCACACTTTAAAAGCATCTCTTACACAGACACAAAATAAGTATAGGTATACAATGAGGAAAATAAGTATTTGAACACCCTGCTATTTTGCATGTTCTCCCACTTAGAAATCATGGAGGGGTCTGAAATTGTCATCGTAGGTGCATGTCCACTGTGAGAGACATAATCTAAAAAACAATCCAGAAATCACAATGCATTATTTTTTAACTATTTATTTGTATGAAACGCCTGCAAATAAGCATTTGAACATCTGTCTATCAGCTACAATTCTGACCCTCAAAGACCTGTTAGTGTGCCTTCAAAATGTCCACCTCCACTCCATTTATTATCCTAAATTAGATCCACATGTTTGAGGTTGTTAGCTGCATAAAGACACCTGTCCACCCCAAACAATCAGTAAGAATCCAACTACTAACATGGCCAAGACCAAAGACACTAGAGACAAAATTGTACACCTCCACAAGGCTGGAAAGGGCAACAGTGAAATTGCCAAGCAGTTTGGTGAAAAATGGTCCACTTTTGGAGCAATCATTAGAAAATGGAAGAAGCTAAACATGACTGTCAATCTCCCTCGGACTGGGGCTCCATGCAAGATCTCACCTCGTGGGGTCTCAATGATCCTAGGAAAGAAGAGAAATCCGCCCAGAACTACACAGGAGGAGCTGGTCAATGACCTGAAAAGAGCTGGGACCACCGTTTCCAAGGTTACTGTTGGTAATACGTTAAGAGGTCATGGTTTGAAACCATGCATGGCACGGAAGGTTCTCTTGCTTAAACCAGCACATGTCAAGGCCCGTCTTAAGTTTGCCAATGACCATTTGGATGATCCAGAGGAGTCATGGGAGAAAGTCATGTGGTCAGATGAGACCTAAATAGAACTTTTTGGTCATAATTCCACTAACCGTGTGTGGAGGAAGTAGAATGATGAGTACGACCCAAGAACACCATCCCTACTGTGAAGCATGGGGGTGGTAGCATCATGCTTTGGGGGTGTTTTTCTGCACACGGGACAGGGCAACTGCAACTGTTTTGGGGAACAACCTCCTTCCCTTAGTTAGAGCATTGAAGATGGGTCGAGGCTGGGTCTTCCAACATGACAATGACCCGAAGCACACAGCCAGGATAACCAAGGAGTGGCTCTGTAAGAAGCATGTAAAGGTTCTGGCGTGTCCCAGCGAGTCTCCAGACCTAAACCCAATAGAGAATCTTTGGAGGGAGCTCAAACTCCGCGTTTCTCAGCAACAGCCCAGAAACCTGACTGATCTAGAGAAAATCTGTGAGGAGGAGTGGGCCAAAATCCCTTCTGGAGTGTTTGCAAACCTGGTGAAAAACTACAGGAAAACGTTTGACCTCTGTAATTGCAAACAAAGGCTACTGTCCCAAATATTAACATTGATTTTCTCAGGTGTTAAAATACTTATTTGCAGCTGTATCATACAAATCAAAAGTTTGAAAAATCGTACATTGTGATTTCTGTTTTTTTTTTCTCATGAAGGCAAGGCTCCACAAGCAAGGCAACTCAGTTTTCTCAGTCAATACAGCAAGCACTGAGGAAGTAATTGATTCAAACAACTACATTTATCATCAACAGTGATCGTACATCCACATAATAGGAGGCACATTTCCCCTCAACAGTTTCAGATTGAATGGTTGTCCGACTAGTAGTTTTGTTAGAATTCTCAGCCAGCAATTATCACATGTTAACAACGCTGCTTTAAACCGCACAAGATCAGTGGCCATTGAAAACGGGCAAGGGATTGGCCTTTGGCTGCACTTCCTCGGGTCCAGAACAATACAACAGACATAGTTTTATGTTGCGATGTTTAGCGCGCTACAACGCAACATCTCTGTTCTCACTGTTTTCATCCTTTCTTGCATGCAGTGGAGCGAGCAACAGAGAGAGAACTGTACCCAGCATGCTGTTCTGCTGTGTAACATATAGTAAGGGGCCTCTTCACAATTCACCTCACAGTGTATACACAACAGACTACTTATACACTAGACCCGTAGTTCAGATTTTGAACCTTTTTTAAACCCCTGAACTGAGAGAGAGACGGAGCGGGGACCCCCTACTATATATGTTGTATAAAATGAAGTTGCATATTAAACTCGGCCTACAATAACCTGTAGGTAGGCCTAAAGCCTTTATTCATACATTTTTATGCATAGAATACTAAGCTATTTCAATGATTTTATAAATACTGTTTTAATGTTAATAAATGTGGCCCAGTGAATATTGAGGATGAAGTGGATCTGTGGATGGCGACCTTACCTTTAGGCCATAAGCCTAGCATTTGCGTTTTTGTCCCACATATGTACATGGGCTAATAATATGTCATTTTTTTTTTTTACTTTCAAAAAACTAACAATGATTTGGTTGACCCCCCGCAGCATCTAATGTCATTCACACACAAAACTCACAGCAAACTTCTATTAGATTGGATTACAAAAGACATAAACCTAACTTAAATCTGTACCTTTAAAGATGCTAATGGATGCTGTGGACCAAGTAAGCTCCAGTGAAAGGCAGCCAAGTCTTCATCAGGCAGTATGTGATTTCCTATAAAAACACAAAAGTGCACATCAGCCTCATTCAAACTATCCCCTCCGTTTAGATTCTGCCCAGAAGTGTCACACTTACCTAAAAGTGACGCAAAAATGACAAATCGATTTGGGTTGAGATGGAGCTGCCGAGCCACTTCATGCATCAGGTACTGGCTGGTGGTGAGGCTTTTGCCGTTGCGGCTCAGTTTGAGGGCGTGGGCGCTGAAGTAGTATGGGATGTTGCACAGAGCGTAGTCAGAGTCGTAGGCCACCAGGCCGTGGAAGCCGTTCTCCCTGCATAAGGCTATCACTTCCAGGTGGTGGTCCTCGATGCTCTGGACAACCTTGGGAGGAGCCAGCAGAATTAGGCTTTAAAGAGTTAGGGCTCAATATTACCCTCTACATAGACGTAGTGTTCAAGACAAACCAGGTATCACAGTATGTGACCAAAGAACTTGTAAACCGCATTATAGGAATATCAACACCATATATAAGATTTACCACATCACATGTCACTGCATCGTCACAATAATATTTTGTAAACGTTGGGTTAAATCCTGATACAACATCAGACAAATGTGTATAGCACACTGCATGGAACTAAGTGGGATCCCTTTTATGCCCTGACACAATGAATGTTAACTACTAACTGCAGAAACATATAAGTAAATAAAATACATTAGTATTTACGGAGGATGGACACCTGTTTGTGGATTAGGCATCGGCCCATTATCCAGTCTACTTAGTAAGGTCTAGTAGTATCTGTGCAAAGATGTGAACAAAGCATGCTGCATGCAAAACATGAAGCATGCTTTTTAATTGAAGATAACTATATGAATGTCTGTATTTTGTAGTGTTCCTGCATAGGTAGTAATATTAGGGACTGTAACAAATTAATTGCAATTTCCATTGATCTGCCGATTGTATATAAAATGTCAGTAAATAGTAAAGGGTGGCAATCACAATTCATCAGAGCTAAAGGGGGTGTTTTCAAATGACTTGTTTTGTCTAACCAGCCCAAAGAGAGTCCTTCTTAGAAAATCAGCATGTTGTATTTTTAGAATTGACAAGCTAGGAGCAGTGAACTTGGGGCTTTTAAAAAGAAAAGTACTAAAATAATGAATAATAATAGAAATATGCAGTCAATTGGCTTATGGTACTATTGTTTGTATTGTGTTGTAACTGTAAGTTGGTGAAGTCAGTACTTTATCAAGGGTTAAAGTAAACTATAACTCTGTACATATAAAATATTCAGTACGGAAAAACAGAATTAAACACCAAAAAATAAACAAAGAAATGAGGATTAAAAAAATAAAATAGGTAAGAGTGCATACAACAGTCTCATTCCCCCATACCCTACCTATCAATTGATCCACTACTTCTACTCATCTAACTCGCTCAAGAGATATAGTACAGTGTGTATGTATTTTAAAGCTCTCATTGAAACAGGTAAGAAACCAAGGGCTGCCAAGTTTTAATGTATTGTGTTACGTATCTTATTCTTCCCAGATGTAATGTACTGGTCAAGTCTTGGAACCACATTTTGCGTAGGAACCATGGTCCCTTTCCATGACATTAACATCTTTGTTGTTGTTGTTGATGACAGTAGAAAAGGAATTGTTGCTAGAATTTGGTACGTTTTCTTAACGTTTCAGACGTCCCTTAAAGGCTCTGGTTCTAATGGAGTGTTGATCATTTCTGAGAGGCTTTTATGGTTAGGAGTCCAGAAGGGAGTTACTTTGGGGCATGATACAACACTGTGACAGAGGGTTGCTTCTGAGGTCTGACATGTATCGCACATTGGCGATATATTTTGGTAGATGCAGTGTGTTTTCACCTTAGAAAAGTGAAGCCTGTGCAATATCTTATCAATATAACTGTATAAGGCATTGTCTGGCATTATTGGAACGTTTATGTATATGTTTAAGACTTTCTTCCCAAGTATTGTCTGGTATTTGAATGCCGATTTAACCGGCTTTTATCATTGGGGAAGTTGGCGGTGATGACATGGTGGGCAGCTAGCAGGCTAATCAGAGAGCCTGCTAACTTACGACTGTGGTGGTCCAGAGTGGCTCGGCTCAACAGGCATTACCAGGCCGAGTTTTCACTCACCCCGACGTGGAACCTGAGGAGCGCCAGTCGGATGCAGTGGGCCATGCACACGGGAGGAAGGAACCAGACTTTGGGCGGTGGAGTGCCCTTGTTCTGGACGTGGCTGATTATCTGCTGGGCGGTCTGCCTCTCGTTCACCTGCCGCTTGACCCACTCGTGAAGACGGCCTTTCTCCAGGGCGCCATTGAAGCACACCATGAGCTTTATGTTGCCGTTGAAGCAGGCCTTGGAGAGTGCAGCCAGGTAGACCAGCATGTGGTTCCACTGTCCTCCGCTTACCCAGTCGGTGTAGAAGCCTCCGTAGAGCCGGTGGAGGCAGTTCTCGGCGTCCACTAGCAGTCTCAGTGGACTCTGAGTTGATCTCTGCCGGCCACCTCCAACCATACTTCCCCGGGCAAGCTTCTGGAGCTCAACCGGCACCACAGCGCTGGGGCAATGTTTTTCAATGTATTCTTGGAAACCCAGAACACCCATATTGAGACTCACTTGACAGCGATATTAAACCGAAGTGGGTTGCAATGCACCTCTCCCCCTGACAGGGATCGACAGCAAGCTGGTAGCTCTGAATATGGCACGAGGTAGAATATTAATTTCGAAAGAAATGAAGTAAGGCTGTTATTTTAAAGCATCGTGAGTGTTTGGTGGTGGTCGCTTTCTTGGTTCATGGCGGCTAGCCTGCCGCCATGTGTTGAATCACTGGGCCAAGGCGTCTGTCCGGTCCGGACACCGGAGTGAAAGAGGGGTGTGGGGTACTTCATGACGACATGACGCACGTATTGAAGCACGGCACAACAGAGAACACGGTGCAAAACAGAAAAAAAACTGTATCTGCATGACAGTTCGCTGCTGCTTACTATTACTTCCGCAGATACTTTAACGCAGCTAATGCCAAGGCTCCAACCATATACACCTAAAAACAGGCTCCAACGGGAGCAAGTAATTGCGAGTTTACACACCGCAGAGGAGTACAACACCCACCACCACACCACCACACCTTTTCTTTGTCAGGGCTTTTGGAGGAAACAGCTAGGTATACCACTATATTATAAAGATTCTACGATAAATTGATTCAGTAAAGAGGATTTAGGTTTTATTTTTATTTATTTATTCATTTATTCATTGGTTCCTGCATTTATCTCTCGGTCACACTCCAGTCCAATTGGTGGCGGTAATGCGCCTTTAAGTTGGCTTGCCGTCCGCCAATAAACCAGAAAGAAGAAGAGGTAGTTGGCCGCTGACTGTAGTCTTTACGGCGGGTACATTCGTGGTTTAACCCTCTATTGCATGAATTATTTTTTAAACATGGTAAATATGTCTTGATGTGTTTTTATTACTCCAGGGTGCTTAAATACTGCAATTGCAAAAAAAAAAAAATTGAAGGGGGGTAGTTGGTAATTTTTGCCATATGGCAACAACGCGCATTCGTGGAAAGTGCCAAAGAATTCATTATTTCTTTAAAAATGCATGCTTTTATTTAAATAATTACCAAACAAATTCAAGTTATATGTGTCAACATGTATAGCCCAATGTGTTTACAGTCAAATTAGTTTAGTTTTAATTGTAGTTTTTGATAATTATTAATCATAACACTGTAATAAGTCTGTCATATGGACCTGAAAGACGACACACGGATACAATGTACTTGATTAGGGGCAAAGTAAGTGGCACAACACACTGACTAAACTTACAATTACTGAACTATATGTCACTGAAAACATATTTCTGATACATAATCTTTCTTTAGGAACTCCTTATTTAAATTTATAATTATAATTCATTTACATTAGTGTGTAATTAATAATTTGGAAAATATATTAATTACATGATTCCATGAAATGGCTGGAATAACAAAATATAAATACATTTTATGTTTTTCTTAGAAAATACTATAAATAATTGCAAACATAGTGTAAGAGTAGCCTAAAGTTATAGTAATTCAATTGAGCCCATTAGGCAAAATGTATACATTTCACGTCAATATTTGCATAATCTTGCCACATGGCAACAAATAAATTTTAGCCTTTTACAGAAAAAATACAACATTTTAACTGGTTTAAATGATGAAAAATTAAAGTTTACTTATTCCAGATAACAGTTGAATTTTTTATTTTTCAAAGAAATGCTTCTAAAATGGAGAAAAACAACTACATTTTGTCTGATCCTGGAGCGTGGTCTTTAGTGTGGAACATGTCCGGAAAAGGGGGGGGGACAGGACTCTGTGGGTATGTGAAGTCATCAAATGAGTACAACTTCAAAATAAAAGACCTATTTACACAATTACCAAAAAACAATGCATTTTACATGGTTTATTGTGAAAAACACTAAGAAAAAGATTTTGTTGCCATATGGCAACAACATGCAATAGAGGGTTAAGTGCAACTGTTTTGCCAAGAAACAAGAGACTGGCATTCCATCAGTAGATGTTTCACTGTCCGATGTTGTGTTCCACAGAGCCCATCTTTATGCATTCCTATTCTGCCAAGTCCTATGTCAGTCAACATTACAATGCCCCAGCTTAGACTAGTCATCATGACTCTAGGGCCTATGTCTTCTTTCCCCAAATACCCCTGGCCCTTCATCACACTTCTCTGAATGCTGTAATAAGGCCGCCCTGTGTTTATATATGTCGGAAGGTTGGTGGTTTGATCCCTGCAATCCCATGTCGAAGTCTCTTGAACCTTAGTTGCGCCATCGAAGTGTAAATGTGTGTTTATCTGATGAGGTGACCACAGTGTGTGAATGGTGAGTGGTTCCTGTACTATGTAAAAGTGCTTTGATTAGTCGCTAAGACTAGAAAAGCACATTTTAAGAACAGTCCATTTACATGTGTTTACATTCATGATATGTTCATTTTACTTGAAATCTTTTAGAAAATTCCTGAATTTGTGTTTTAATGTCTACGTCAATGCCATATTATGACCTAAATCAAATGTCAAAACAGTATATTTTTTATGCTTAATGGACAATGAACTAACTGTGCTCTCAGTAAAAAAGTGATGATTATTTGGACATTATTTAGCTAAACTCACTCAATGTGTCATGGTTGATTGCCTACTGACTTAGAGACAGGAATAAACACTACATTTATGTTAAGCATTAATAATCTAGTATGATAACAACTTTTTGGTACAAAAAAGCAAAAAGCAAAGATTAGCTGTATACATTTAATGGAAGCATTTGTCATTTCTATTGACAATTTTAATAAAAAGGTTACCGTATGTTACTAATTCAAAGTTTGTAGAGCTCTCGTTTTGCATCTTTGAGAGTCGTTAGGCCCCGTCGGACAGCACCACTCTCATTCGAGGAAGGCCTTCCTTTTGAAAAGATAGGGATATGGATTAACTGGCATGCATAAAGGGGTGCTAGAGC
>NC_048410.1:25631138-25660375 GCF_013103735.1 Etheostoma cragini | reverse complement strand
CCCCCCCCCAGCTTCAGAAAAGATATTGGGCAGCTACTTGTGTCTGACCCCTCCCTCGGTCGGTCTGCTGTTTCCTCATTTTCTGTTCTTCTGACAATACTTTCCTAGGTTTCTGCTTGTTTTTTATGTGCGAGTGTTGACTGATAGCAGGACAGGTGCAAAATATCACATTATGTTGACAAGGACCCATTTTAGGTTGATCTCCAACAGACCATTTGTTGTACATGACTGCTGACATAGGCTACCTAAAAGTACAAAAGCGTCATTTGTAAGACAATCACAAAATGAGCCAAGCTAATTCAAGATAAGTGAAGTTTATTTATATGGCTCAATATCACAAATTTACCTGAAGGGGCTTTACAGATTCAGAATACGTTGGTAAAGGAAACCGCAGCTCTTTCCTTTCTGCTGCTGTCAGACTCTGTCTCTATTTATTTCGCAACTACAAGCTAATGTGTCAAGCCACGTAGGTAATCACGCACAGGAAGTCCACAATGTGGCCGGATACTTTCCAAGAGACGGAGAGAGAGACAGACAGAGTGGCACACACACACACACACACACACACTGGAGCTGAAAAACTGGGCATTAATGTGCCTTTGCAATACTGTAGATACAACTGTTTGCTCTTTATTTATTGTTTATCTTTAGAGTGTGTTTTTTTGTACTATCCCTTGCTGCTGTGTGTGGGCATGCCTCCGTTGGGGGATTAATAAAGAGTTTTCTGTGTTCTGTGTTTATTCCAGTCTCTAAGTCAGTAGGCAATCAACCATGAGACATTGAGTGAGTTTAGCTAAAAAATGTCCAAATAATCATCACATTTTTTACTGAGAGCACAGTTAGTTCATTGTCCATTAAGCATAAAAAATACACTGTTTTGACATTTGATTTAGGTTATAATATGTCATTGACGTAGACATCAAAACACAAATTCAGGAATTTTCTAAAAGATTTCAAGTAAAATGAACATATCATGAATGTAAACACATGTAAATGGTCTGTTCTTAAAATGTGCTTTTCTAGTATTAACGACTACTCAAAGCACTTTTACATAGTAGAGTTGGTGTCCTTGAGCAAGACAGTGAATCCAGAGTTGCTCCCTGGATGCTGTGTGTAGCTGTCTACTGACTCTAATGCTTAGGATGGTTTCAAATATATAACTTAATGTCTAAGTTCTATTACTGTTCTATTACTAGAAAAAAAGGATAGGTAATAGGTGTAATATGTACTGATAGGTATGCATAAATCATGAAAAAGCAATGGAAGCAGTAACCATCTGAGTAGTTATATGAAAAAGGATTTAAGTGTCCCACAATGACAATTATTGTTGACAGCAGGCTGATACTGATGAGGTTGAGATGATTATTCTGTTATCGTACATGAAATGATAGATTCAGAATCCGATTTATTACAAAGCAAGTTTACACGCAACAAATTTGGCTTGGTGCAGTACAGTAAACAATAAAAAGTATGCACAGAGTATTAGACTAGAATAGGTGAGGTGTGCATATACTGTAAATGAGGTGGTATTTTATGTAAAATCCACTCCATTGAAATCCAACAATTGAAAATAATTTGGTGTGCATAAAGAAAAACCTGATAAAAAACATACTGAGCCAGCCTAAACTAACACAAACCTCTGAAAGTAACTCATCCACTACCCTCATCTTGTTTTATTTCTTTGGAATTTCAACTCATGGTTCCCTCTGGAACATTTAGATTTGGGTTCTGTAACTACAATTACCTTTATAAACAATTATGAGAAGCAGAAACCTGAAGAATAGTATTCCATTGTCTTTGCACATTGTACAATGTAATGCTGTGCATCTCCTGAAAGGTTACATTAAACATGCCACACATGCACAAACAATCAGACACCAAATCAACACATACGCACACCTGCCACGCAGAAAACAATAATACCAATTAAATATAAGTAATGAAATGGAGTACTATTTTTATACATTGCTTATAAATATATTATTGCATGTTAAAATGTATGTGTAATATAGCTTTTAAAATGTGACTGATCTAAAATCATTTACATCAGTATATATACTTATTGCATTTAATGATCCACCATGGGGTCCTGTGGGGATCAACTGAATTTCCCACAGCCTGAGGTCCTTTTGGTATGCCGCCAGAGGGCAGCATACCACAAGGAACTGCTTGTGTTTGCAGCAGTCCTTCAGTGGTTGACTTCTCCTTTTTTTTTTGGCAAACTTTGTTTTTTCAACATCTCAGTCAGTGAAATGAACTCCTAGTGACACAGAGAAACTGGAAGCAGACAGCAGACGCATCCGGTGCTGAAGTGTGTATAATGCATACATAAATCCTCCCACCAACATACGTATGTGTTTCACCATATTATGATTGAATGTATTGTTTTTAATTATACATTAGTGTACTGTAAGCCTAAAAGGCATTTCAAACCAAAGACGGTAATGGCACCGTTGTACTCTGAAACCCTTTCTTTCTAATGGCTTGCGCAACTCCAAGGTACTGCATTTGCCGATTGATTTTGGCCGCGACACGCTTTATAAGGTTACAATCCACCTATTTCCCATTCTACGCACCAGTTAGTAATGCATATATATTTACTCATAATTTCAATTCAATTCAATTCCATTCAATTCATTTCAATTTTTCAATTCAATTTCAATTCAATTCAATTTTATTTATAGTATCAATTCATAACAAGAGTTATCTGAAGACACTATACAGATAGACCACACTCCAGAATTTACAAGGACCCAACAGTTCTAGTAGTTTCCTCCAGAGCAGCAACAGTGCGACAGTGGCGAGGAAAAACTTCCTTTTAGGCAGAAACCTTGGTCAGACCCAGGCTCTTAGTAGGCGGTGTCTGACGTGCCGGTTGGGGTTTGAATGAAGAGTGGCAATAACAAAAATAGACAAAAATTTGTAGTCTGTAGCAGTTCTTTGTAGTAGTTTGCGGCATAGCAGGACGCTGTGCGGCATTACAAGGCACAGCAGGACATAGCAGGGCACTGCAGTGTAGCAGTTTGAACATGGCATAACAGAACATGGAGCGGGACCAAGGCGACAGATGCTACCCTGATTTTGGAGCCTCTCTGATCCAAGGGAACATTCTGGGGAAAAAAGAACATAAGGACACCGGGGAATGACTCCCCAGAGCTAGGGGGATCATCATAATCAGATGAACTATGTAGTAAACCAACCTACTGTGTAAAATACACTCTACAGAGGTCACTACTGGTTTATTTATGTATAGATAGATCAGCGAGACATTACCAAAATAGCACAACCATCTTTCAGTTTTTCATTTTAATATCAATGTTTGGGAATGCATAACACATTTTTTTAAAAGAAAATTTACACAGATTTTCACAAAAAGTAGACTGTATCAAACTACTACCCTGGAGAGTAGACCTCTTACACAATAAAGTAATACAATACAATACATAAAACATCCACATAAACAATATTCTGAGAATATATAAATGTTAATTAGATAAACAAAAATATGTTTTACTTTATATTTTAATTGCATTTTAAAATTGGACCGAGAACAGTATCCTGAATGTGCAATTTATTTTGGAACTCCACAGGGGTGAAGTCTTTTGTTCTGGTACAAGTACAACTCCATATATTTTAATTGTTCTGCTCTTCCCAGCAACTTTTTCTAACATTATTAACATTCTCAGTCTTAATAACCTGCATGCCTCATGATAAAAACATTCAGCAGAAAGCAATGATCTTTTGGCTATTGAAGCTTAAACGCAGTTGAATATGACATGAATGAAAGAGTAAACTGATGATGAATAAACCAATGTCTTTTGCTGTATAAACACATCAGCATGCTTAAAATATGTGTGCTCAGAGTTCAAGTGATTTCCGAAAGTGCTGTGCTCTTTGGGCCAGTTCATTTGCAAACTCTTGAGCCTCATGCAGAGCTTGTTCATCCGGGAAGTGCAGCGCTGCCTTCTTGGTTGCCAGAGCAAGCTGCTTTAGGAGGGCACACAGGTGGTTGCTCTTATACAGGAGGCTCTGGGTGGACCCTCTACTTTGGGCCTCCCTGTACAGGGTGTTCACCAGTCTCTGGCCTACCATAATCACCAGCTTACTTTGCGAGATGAAGTTCTCTGGTGGCTGGCCTTCCCTAAGGCTGCTCACAAATCCCCCGATGGCCTTCTGGAGGGCGCCAAAGTAAAGCCGGCAGTGCTCTGACAGGAAGGGTGGTTGAGGTTTTTTTGTGCCATTGCCGGACTCAGAAGAGTTGGTATTAGCCTAAGCAGTGTAGGGATAGAGCAAAGAAGATGTAGATGGCCACGTACTATGTCTTCCAGGCTACAGTTTTTCCTGTCTCTTTCTGACTACCAAGAAAGTCATAAATCATAAATATTGTAATGGCTATATCACAATCTACTTTTTTAATAAACAAGGTGTTTTTTGTTTTTCTCATAATCATAAGTCTGAACAAATCTTTTTTGTCAAAAGAGATACTCACTTGTGCCGTGGTAGAGACTGATGTGACATTTCCCTTTGGTTCCTTATGCACGTCCTTCTGCTGCTTTTCAAAATCATTCTTAGTCTGAGGAAGAAAGTCAAAAGCAAATTCATTAGTACTCAAGTTACATTAATATGCGTTGGTTTGCCTTGGTCAAAAGCTCACCATTCAGTTACCATTTACATTATTTATGATGACTGAGAAGATTAGACACTTTTACCTGTAGCTCTACATAGTCGTTGTCATCCTCCACTAAGTCCCCTCCCTGTGCACTTTCATCAGAACTTTTCTTTGTCTCTGGCTGACCTGTGGTGTTTTGAGGCTCTGCAGCTTTCTGAGGGGCTCTGAACAGAAGCTTGCCATTGGCATTGATGATGGACACCAGGCGCTTGACGTCCTCTGGAACAGTGCGTGCCACCATAACAAAGCGCTCCAGTTGATCAGGTGTCTGGACCTGCCCATGGTCCTGACAGAGTGTATTAAGGGGCCAGCCAGCTATGTTTAGAGCACTTACTGTTTGTTGTAGAATCACACCTGAGTCTTCTACAATGGACAGCTGTTTATAGAGCCTCGTCTGAAGGTTGGCATCGGTCAAACGACAGGCATTGCCCTTAATGTCTAAAGCAAAGTATAGGAAGCAGGTCAAAGAACATGCAATCACCTCTGCTGCTTCTTTGATCTCCTTCAGGTGTTTCTCAAGATGTTCTTTGCTCCTCCATTGACTGCTGACAAACTCCATGAGACGGGGGACAGCCTTGCAAACGGACTCCTGCAGCTCCAGAAGTCTGCGACAGACCTCGTCCTGACTGAGTGTCACTTCTCGCAGAGGCTCAGGTGAGGATGAGATCAGAGCCAGAGAGTCACAGGAGCTGGTGGAGGAGCTGGATGCCGTGCTGATTCTTTGACTGTCTGCTGCAGAGAGACGCAGGGTTCTACCTAGTTTGTCGTCCTCTTGTACCAGTGACTCCCCACGTCCCGGAAGTTCACAGAAAGACGTACATGCCAGGAAGTTTCTCATTCGCTGCAGATGCACCCTCGTGAGTTCATGAGCATTGCTTGAATCGCACCTGCACTCTAGGGGTATATGATCACTGGAAGGATCACGGAGAACTTGTGTGAGAGATTCCTCCTGTGGGGGAACCGCATAAACTAACTCCTCTGTAAGCCTTTGAGTTGGGGGCTTGTCATAAATTGGTACCCTTGGCAGCCCATTCGGTGGACTCGGGATGTCAATCGAACTGGGTTTTGGAATATCATAAAGAGAAATAGTAGGACTGCCTTTTTGAATTGGCCAAGCACGTGCTGGAAGAGTGTCATAGAGTGGCCTGCAAATTGTATCATGGTAGGAGCCTTGGGGTGGACTTTGTTTCTCAGGAACCACTGGCACATCATAAATCCACTCAGGCTTGTGGGGGCTTGGAAGGGTGCTGTATCCACCCATCATCTTCTGTTGAGCTTCTGGGGCCGAGGGAGCAGGGATGTCATAGTTTGGGTCTTGATGCAAAGGTGGTGGAACTGCATACACCTGTGCACAAAAACAAGGTTGTCAATTTTTTAGTTGTCCAGACTATAAAGGCCTTTGTTAATCCCTCTAAATGTCTGATACTTACATAAGTGTGTTCTGGATTGCTACACTTTAACTTCTCCGGAGAGTCAAATCTTTTCCCCAGCTCCGAAATTGGAACCAGCGAGTTCTTTCGTGGCAAATGTCTTGGAGCTGTTAATTCCTACAAAAAGAACATCACAATAACAGTGAAGCAGCAGAATATCTACAAACAGTCATTGCATTTGATGCATTTTGTTGTGTACATTTCCAGGAGCTCACAGTGGAAAGAGAAACTTGTCTTGCTGGGCTTGGAACATCGTAAACCTCCCTTGTTGGACTGGACGCCATGCTGAAGGATGAAGCCTGCAGACAAGACAGTCAGGCAGTAATATTAGGGTTGATTGGTAACACTTGCATTGCTTTGATCATAGCTGCATCAACCCCATTGACCTCTGCATTAACACATTTATGGGACAGTGTTTGCTCTGAAGCCTGTTGAGAGTGCCGGAGAAGCCCATTATGCATGCACTTTGCCAGTTAACGCAGCTCTATAACAGAAACCATGCTGCATGAATATTAGGTAGCTACTGCAGAAGGGAACAGGACTCCCCTGGAGCAGGAGAGGAAATG
This sequence comes from Etheostoma cragini, assembly GCF_013103735.1. Lineage (NCBI taxonomy): Eukaryota > Metazoa > Chordata > Actinopteri > Perciformes > Percidae > Etheostoma > Etheostoma cragini. The sequence continues at coordinate 25,653,710 of NC_048410.1, read as the reverse complement.
GTGAACATGTGGGTTTATTTCTCCCCACCTTCTGCCGCACAGGCACCCGTACAGACACTTCTGTCTTTCTACGGCCCCTGGCGGCATGAGCTGCTGTTTGCAGTTAAAAGTGTCTGAAGTCTGTGTCTGTTGGTCTTTTAAAGGCCAATAAAGGCGCCGTTGCTGCATGCCTGTCCCATGGAGAGGCCCCTGGTCCCCATCTGTAAGCTCTTTTGCCAGCAGGGGTTTCGCAGCATTACATCTCTGCACCAGTCTACTTAAACTTAAAGTAATGAGAAATAGACAGAGTAACATTTATATACATTCAATACTTTAAAACAATGTGTACCTTTTTTCCCTTAGGTCCTTTGGTGCTGTGACTAATTGCTGGCTGGACTGTTCTTTTTGAAGTTGATAAAGGTGTTGATGGGACCTTGTAGATCATGTCCATGCGTTCATAGGCTGGGCTGCTAGAAAGCCGGGGTACACTCGGGATCTGGTAGATACTTTGCGCACTGTCATCAGTTTCAGCATCGGTTAATTGGGGTTTTTCTGTGTTGTGGCTAATTGAGCAAGCAGTGGTTCCAGTTTTTGGTAAAAGCTGCAGTCTATTTGCAGGGGCCAGACCAAGCCGTCCATAAAGAAAACACATCCACCATCCGCTGGTGCCAGCCACATTTTGATCTATCACCATGACGATGTCCCCTTTTCTGAAAGCCAGCTCATCTGCACACTCTGCAGTGTTGTCATACAGAGCCTTTGCAAGTTTGTTCTAAAAAAAAAGAAAGAACAGAGGAAATTGAAATATAGATTAAGTAAAACATAGCTCCAAGTGGATAGTGTGTTGCACATTTTCAACATGCAGCATGGTCATTTCCTAAATTATAATTTGCAAAATACAGATTCACATTTAATAGGAAGGTATTGAAACTAAATGTCTTGCTGCTGTAGGCTTACGACATTTCCTCGTGCAAAATGTTGCTAGAAGCTGCACAGCTGAGTCGTCATCCTATTCACAAGGAAACATTGCACATTTACACAAGAGTTGTCATGAAGTAACTCTTTACTTTTTGTTAAAGTAAATTGTGGAACCTCAAAATATTAGGTTAGACATATTTTTGTTCTTTCTTTCCTCTGTATTTTCACTTCTTAACTTTTGTTCTCTATTGAAGTAAATGGAGTCTAGTCTAGCAGGCTTGGGAGCACTTTAATCACTGCAAAAATGCATCAACATGCAAATGAAACCCTATTCACATATTTTGAATGTACTCAAAGAATTATCACTTATTAATATGCTTGTTTCTCTGTGAAGTCACTGCCAGCTCTGATCTGTATGTGACAACCCTCAATCAGATTGGGCTACCTGCAATAACCATAAACACTTACAGCTTCCTTTCTTTCTGGGTCCACATCTTTGCAGTGGTGACATTTCAGAAGCGGTTAATGAGTCAAGCCTTGAAACCAAAACCATAAGCCAAAGCTTGGTCAGCTTGTGATTTGACAAGCGTTAATGTGCACTCTTCTCTCATTTGAATGAGAATGTGTATGTTTGAATGCGATGTGAACCAACTGTGTACTTTGGGTGTCATGATGTTGCTTACTTTGACCACTTCATTTTTCACAAAATCTGCTGTCTTCTCTCTGACTACAATAGGGTTTAATGTGATGCACAAAACGGATTTCAGCCTGCAATAAAACCGGAATGCAGACAAACTGTGACTGTAGAGCCTTCTTTATTAATTCCTTCTAATAATAAAGGTACAAAAATATGGGGGCCAAGACGGTTCAACACAAATGCAAAAGCTACAACACAAATACAAACACTGCAATAACAAATACATAAGCAACAACGGAAGTGAGTGTGTTATTGACACATAGCAAGTTTAGTGAAAACAAATAGAAAGATGCTTCTCCATGCGTCACAATATATCCTAAAATATGATAGCCCAGTGTTGGCTTATGACAAACAGGTATGATGTGTGTAAATGTGTGAGTGTGTGTGGTTATTCTGCCTGCTGTCATTTTTACTTGATTAATTGAAGCTAAAGGCCGTTTTATGAATGTGCGTTGAATCAACGGCGTATCCCTGCAGACCCCTCTGCGTCCACACCAAACCCTACGCTGTAGCCTGACGTGCACCTCTCAAAAAATGTAACTACATGGTGCGGCAATGCACGTCTCTCGGCCGTGGTTTGGTAGCGTTGCATTTCCCCCGATTTCCTGGTGCTCCTTCTTCCCAAACAACATGAAATCAAGGAGAGGGTTAACTTCGTGCTGCAGATTTCCCACCGTAGTCAGAAAGAACAGAGGAGACAGTATTTTGCCTTAAACCATGAACACACAGCTACAGTATGGACCAAGTGAGATCCTACTTACAGAAGAAAGGACTTTCTTGACTATCCCTATATAGAGTCCTGCAGGAATGAGTCACATAGAAATAAGTTATTTTTTTTACTTCCTTTTTTGGAAGTCAATGGGTTTTTGTGCCGGATGCCTGATAGTAGAGATTTTCACATTTGGTTCTACAACATAAAATAAGTCAGTAAATACCCCACTTGCAAAAAGCTTAAAGCTTTTAAATTTAGAGTTTACATTTAGACACACCTTCATGCAAACACTGCGGAAAACACACTGTCACACACCATTAAAGCTAAATCAGGGGTTAGAAGAGAAACAGGATGTCATTGGTTAACCATTTCAAGAGCTTCCTCTTTATATTTATTATTTATAAAGGAATCTCATCTCACAATCTTGTGATGCATCAGTGGCAGCGCTCTGTTAGTTATGGAAAATATTTTGTCCAATGGCCTCTTGTTGTACATCATATTGTTTGATGATTACTGATGCATTAACATATAACATGGTTGTTTAATGCTGTAGGCATAGTGGAACTAATTTATACTTTATGTTTTAGATTAGATTAGATAATACTTTATTCATCCCACAATGGGGAAATTCCCTTGGGACAGCAGCAGTTTTTCCGCAATAAAACAAACCAACAAACAATAGCGCAGTTTGTTTAATTAGAAACAACTTTGTTGTTGCATAGCAACTATAATGTTCATCTTAGATAGATAGATAGATGGTTCTATGGATAGATAGATGGCTAGATAGATAGATAGATAGATAGATAGATAGATAGATAGATAGATGGATAGATGGCTAGATAGATAGATAGATAGATAGATAGATATATAGATAGATAGATGGATAGATGGATAGATAAACAGATAGTTAGATAGTTAGATAGTTAGATAGATAGATAGATAGATAGATAGATAGATAGATAGATAGATTTGTATTTATTAATCGCAAGCTGGGAACAGCAGGTTACAGCAGGTAGTTACAACAACATACACACTCACTCACACACACATACAGAAAATAAAAGAAATTTACTAGAAATAATAAATAACACATTTATTGTATTTTCTGTATGTAGAACGGCAACATTGGGAAGGTATTTGGTTACATTCCGCCACTTACATATAAAGAGAGATCCAAGGCACTATAGAAATAATGGTACGGACAAAACAAACACGCAACCCTCAGCTGAGTGTGTGTGTGTGTGTATGTGTGTGTGTGTTGGCTGAATCCTTGGCAACAAAGAGCCCATTCACCATCAGAGCCCAACACGCTCAGCACCTGTTGATATGCGCCCCCCCCCCCACACACACACACACACACACACTCCCCCCCACACACACGCGCACACACCAAGCCTCAGCAAACTCCCTGCCTAATCCTCTGGGTCATGCAACAGACATGCAAGTAAAAGGGGGTCAAATGACAGTCAGCGAGCGTACAAACAAAGATTTATGTTGATGTACTTTCTCCTGAACCATCAGTAAACGCTATGCTAAGATGACATCAGCAACAACATGAACATCACTATAAACTCTGCCTGTGTTACTGTCATCCATCCAGACCTCCGTGAGGATGTGTGTGTAAAAAGCTTCAAAAGTTGCAGTGCCTGTAGTGGGCCACACATTACACCACAGCGTATCATTTGAGCTGATTATTGGTGATTCTTTACCTCAGTTACACTCTGTCCAGATCTAATACATTCAAAGTGAGTTCAGGTCACGTGTCCCGCGCCTGCATGTTGATCATTGAGTACAGTAACAAAGTCAGATTCAGCTGTGACTCTTTTGGATTCCTGCACACGCCTGCCTTTGCAGATCAGCCTTCTGACAGCTGGCCTTCAGCTCTTTAACTGCACAGCTGTCTTTGCCTCTCCCGTCTTTCCGCTCCATCCTGTTCACAAATTAACTTCGGCCTTGTCGGACGCAACGTAAGAAATGCTGATAAAAGTTGGGAATAGGAGCTTCTGTTCAGGCCAAATGAAGCTACTTCAAGAACTTCGGATTATTATTTTCATGGGTTATTGTTTACTAAAAGAAAACAGTAAAATATGCCCATCACAACTTTCCAGACCCTTGAGGTGACATCTACAAATTACTCCTTCAAATACCAAAACCAATTTGCAATATGACAGGAGGAGTGGAAATGCACATTTGAGACGGTAGAATAAAACTTGATGAATGAATTGAAGTAGGACAACATAACTCCACTGTGGAAATGATGGGATGCTACATGCTAATTGGTACTGTAACAGTAGTACAGGTAAAGAAAAAGTCAGAGAGCTGGCTCAGAAACTGATCAGATCCCATTAAGGGTTGTAAATGAACTGCATTCATAACATCAACAAAGTATAGACCTCATACATACAAGCATCTGGAGCAATCCTGGCTTCAGTGTCAGGACATTTTGACATGGGACTCCAGGGCCAGGGATCAACCCACCAGCCTTCCAATAGCTTTTACGCTGCTCACTGGAAGGTTGCTGTCCTCAGTACAGGGGTAAATATTCTGCATGGATTTTGTAACTGCCCTACACAGGGGAAGTCGCCCTCTTTTAAAAGCGCAATGCGGTTTGGTAACTGCAAGCTTTCCTGCAAACAATCAGGGAGCACCTGTAGAGACATAGTTAGTCGACAAAGTCAGAGCATCCAGTCCCAGAGAGCCACTGGAACAGGTCCAGGAAGTGATCCCCAGTGTAGGGAACAACACCCTCTGACCTTTTGCCCCCCTGACAGCCTGGGCACGACCCCGGGGTCAGGTCAGCACCTCATCCATTATACATCCAGATGGATGTCAGGCACAGAACAACACCCACAATGCTGCTGATCAGATCTGTCACACACCACTAAAAGTTCGCTCACATTTAGAAAAATGTTAATTTTCCCAGACAGCGCGGCGGTGATCACGATGAGGCACGGCACATAGTTGAGATAATCCCTTTTCTTGAATTTGGACAGGAAATCAGCCTGTAAATATGACATATTGGACTTTCCCACAGTATCTTGAAGATGGGGGCCGGGGAGAGACGAGGAGGAGGCAGTGGGACAGATAGACAAACTGGGAGAGATATTTGGTTTCCCTGTGAATCATTATGTTGGGAATTCGTTCCCGGTCAATCAATTTTATTATCTTGAATGATGCTGAGATGCGCTGCATGGAAAATCACTTCATTCATTTCATTCCAAAGAGCTCCAAGAGGAGGCTGCGTGGCAGTGACACTGACTCGTTGCAGCTGCCCTGGTATTTCCTGTATGGGAACTGATGAGAACTATGACACAATCTCATAAACAAACGCACACAAGCAATAGAAATGTCCAAGCACACACAGCTAATCCTCTTATTACAATATACGATTAAGACAACAATCACTGTACTTCATATGTTACAAAACTACACAAAAATTACTATTAAAGATAGATGAACCCATGGCCTCTCCAAGACATTATTTTCTTCTTGTTTGGATGCAGATCTCAACATGTGCTTTGCTTTTATCACTTTGTGGACTGTTGATGTTAAAATAAATATTTCTGTTTGACTTTTAGCAACTTAAGCTGCACAACCCACTATAATCAATCCCCTCAATGGTGAGGGCGCCCACTTAGTTCACTTGGTTGAGCTGGCGCCCCATGTACAGAGGCCCTCGAAACAGCGGCTGCGGATCGGTTCCCACCTGCAGCACTTTGCTGCATGTCACACTGTAGATGTAAAATAATTCATTTATTGAACAACATTTTGAATACAAGCAAACAGATGGAAGTAAAGTAAGTTCTATATTTTATTACACCGCTGTGGCGTTCACTAGGAGTGACTAGGAGTAGCTTCATTGTAACGTGTGATAATGGTTGGAGTTGAAACAAGAGTCCCAACAAACAGAATGAGGAGTAGTGTATGAGGCAGCCTAGTCACTTCTTAACATCTGAGCAGAATGGGTTTAAGAGGTTGGAATAGTCATAGATGAAACACGGAATAATGCCTTGGGTAGGGGAAATGGGTCAATATCATGTGCTCGCCTTGGTTTTCATCGTGCACATTATTCTAAGGCCAGGCTGTCCATGATCTACCTTAATGTAAAGGACTTAGGCAGACATGTCACACATGTTTTGGTTCTGTAACAAGCTGAACAACTGTTGGGCAAGGGTATTCCAGACCTCGTCTAAGGCATTTGACAATGACATCTGACCTAGCGCTGAAATGGTTATTTTTGGTGTTCAAGGGGAAGGAACACAAATGACAAGTAGACTGAAAGATGCATTTGCCTTAGAAACTCTTTTTGCACGGATAAGGATTCTGTTGGAGCGGAAATGGGAACATCCACCCAAAGCCTCGGCATGAATGACCCACCTGATGCTGTTTCTAAAGTTAGAAAAGATTAAATGTTCCATCAAAGCGTTGATCCACAAATTCCATAAGAGATGGGATGCTATGGTGTTTTATTTGAAACTTCCTTTATTCATACCTCAAAATATGTATTACATATTTTTTTAATTTTATTTATTTAATTTTTAATTTAATTTTTAATTTAATTTATTTTATCACCTACCACCTACTTGGTACAATACCCTGTATATACAGTATTTTGGAAATAGGATCTTCTTTTTCTTCCTGCGGAACTGTTATTTGCATAGGCAGGATGTTGGGGGTGGGAGGAGCAAAAAACTAAAGGTTTGTTGCCAATCATGTCTGTAACCATATGCTGTTTTTGGCAAATAAAAAGATGTATTAAAAAATAAATATGTATACAAACTCAACTGTAATTATCTATATCTTCATTAAATAAAAGATGAATGTTGCTAATAAGCAACCCTGTGGCACAGCCACATCTCACAAACTGTTCAAAAAATGAAGAAAAAGATGCAGTGCGGTGGCAGATGTTTTGAGGAACAGCAGATAAGGTATCTCACTGCTCACACGCTACTTTTGTTTAAACCCCCACTTCCTCAGTGTCATCTCCTGCCTGTGGTCACACTCACCATGTTGTCTCTGTGTACTGGCTTGTTTTCCCTGCACACACATAAACATCTTCCCCTGGGAATTGGGCAATGAACAGTGCTACATTAAACATTCACAGAGGACTACTTTCTTTTTGAGACAATACTATAATAAGGTTATACAGATGGGGGAGGTTTGGCATCTCCTATGAGCCTATACTATAGAGCGTTTATGACTCTAACATGGTCAAATCTTAAAGGTGCATCCCTGCAAATGGACAAGTGATGACACACTGCGTGCACTTCCGGTTGGCGGCACTGTGTTGATAGACCTCGGCAGCAGTGTCTTGCTTTCAGAGAAAAATGTTTTTTTGTTTTTTTTTATGTCCACCAATATTGTCTGGGCCTATTCGCATTTTTACATCAATGATAATGACAGCTTCGACGTGTGCTACACGCTGCGGTACCGCTACTTCACTTGGGCAAGAGAGGTAGAGTGACAGCAGAGAGAGGAGAGGGCCTTACAAAAAAATGCATATAGGCTGCTGAACTATTGTAACCTTGTAAAAACAAATAGTGCCTGTGTGAGTGTGGTGAGCACATCTGTCTCTGGCACCTTCATCACTCAATATTCCCTACACTGGCTGTTAGTTAAATAGGACTGATGCGTGATACACACTAGTACAGTTTGCCTGACATAACGTTGTGTTTATGCTGTGCATTTGGCTGTAGTAACAGTCCTCTTAGAAACCATGGACTACAATTTGATTCCATCCCAAAGGAGAAAGTTGGTCTGACAAACAACAATTTCTGGTCTAACTGACTAAACAGTCAGCAAGCAAACGTAAGCTTTGTAGAGCTATAAGTTGAATTTTTTTTAAATGGATAGATTTAGCTTCTATACATTGACGATTTCCTGTCCCTGGTGAACATTAGTCAGCCAGTCGTTTGAGCTAACGTTAGCTATGTTGAGATAGTGGAATTTTCAAACTCAAAGAATCCCACACATTTAAACACCATACTGCTAGACTAGCTCAATCTTGGTATAAGTAAGACATATGCAGACATTTTTGTTTTCTATCGACAGATTTATTCCTCGTACATCCGTGAAAAAATACACATGTTGCAGCTATTGTTAGCATAGCGCCAAGTCAACAACACACGCGCAGCTGCTGTGATCCAAACAGTTCCAACCTGTTCCTCCAGTAGTTGTAACCAGATGAAGCACTTTATATCAATGTGTCAGAGAGCGTCTGTGTGTTCTAGTGTGGTTCCTCATTTATTTTCATGAAAACAAATGTTTCAAAAATTGTTTTTATTCAACTCTTTAACATAAACAAGCTGTTAGCCCTTTAACAAAACAACTAGCTAGCTAATAGCATGACTACTCTAGAGTAAACCACAACCCAAATGACATGGTTCATGTCCTGTCATCACATTTACTGACTGTACACATTTTTTTCTTCAAGTGCCATATTTTGGTGTTGTTCACCCATCCTGCTCCAATGTAATGTTATTGATATATATATGTACTCTTGAAGACTAGGCTATCTCCAGCGTACGGGGATAGATGTTGCAAGGTAATTGCAATGTTGGGAAAAGTAAGTTGGGGCAGATGCTTTGTATATTTTAAGGGACAAAATACAGTTGGATCACAACCAATATCCTATCCAATTTCCAATATAGTTATGCATCTGTAGCCTAGCTCTATGTAACTCTATTACCGTTTTGTACACAAATATGGCAGCGGGCAAGACTGAAGTGACGTCTTTGGTACCTATGAACTGACCATTGACTCAGATCATTTAGTTTTCATTCTCTTAGCTGGCATATATCCTGACAGGATGTACAATGAGGATCAGTAATAGCCCTCAGCAGGTAAACACATGGAAAGTGACAGGATAACGCAGGAGAGATGGGAAACTAAACATTTGTTCATTTCCTTGGGTGGGATGTGAAGAGGATCATGACTGTCTACTGACTCCTGCTCTCTGTTGATAAAACAGCTACACAACACATGAGGCATCCCAAAAATAGCTCTCAATGATCTAAAAACAGAAGTAATTCCAATACGGAAAAACCTTTGAGAATGCAAATGAGATTGCGCAAACTGATCATGGTCATCAACCAAACTAGTCACGTTTTTTAAAGAACGGGTGAATAAGATGAGCTATTTATGAGATATTTAATTTGCATGGAAAAATGTCAGGATGATGCATATCCTTTTCCTCCACTGCTACAGATAGGACTTGGGAAGATTATGCTTTGTTGTTACATTAATCATGTCAAGGCTTTATAAACACTTTCCCCCCAAAGACCCCCAAACCAAATAATGAATGGACTGGTAGTGTAGATATCAAGTGTAGCTACAGCTGGGCAGACCTATTCGGTACTTGTAATTATCAAATGATTCTATCCATCCGTTAAAACTAGTCTGAGAAAATGCGTGGATAAACTGTAGACGAGTCAAATATGCTTGGATTCTCTAGAACTAAGTGCAATCTTTTTTACATCTGCTGCTGAATATCTTGCAGTATTTAAACATGTGCCTAATGTCCCAATTATGTGTTTCTGAGCAGCCTGTGTTGATCATCTTACTTCTAAAGGCTGGTGTGTTAATGAGGCTCATAAAGTATCTCTCTCAGCTGTGTCAGATTATAGCCTACAGTAGAGCAGGTCACAGGGTGCTGTGTAGAAATAGGCAGTAGCTGACACTGCAAGTTAAAGTCAAATCCAAGCAGGTGGTCTACAGTGACATTTCTCTGGACAAGCAAAAGATACACATCACAGTTCACATTCAAAACTGACATGATGAATGATTCAAAACACAGCAACTAAAGTTATTGTAATTTGGTCAAAGGAAGCTGCAGTACTCACCATGGTTGTTCAGCAGTTGTGTTCCGTGTCCACACAGAGAAATAAGTCCATCCACAAGAGGCTGAGTTACAGTATCAGTGAGACATCCCACTGTGAGTGTGTGTGTGTCTCACACCGTATTGTCTGAGCTGTCACTGAGAACGACTCTGTTGTACACGCTGGGCGGAGTACTTCAGCTCATGTCACTGACAGAGCTGCTCTCCTGCAACCCCATTGGCCGGAGAGACACCCCCTTCTCTGCAGCTGCCCCACCAGCTTTGTGCCAATCCATCCCCCCCCTCCCCCATCCATCTAATAAAGCAGAAGTACATCATCACTTGTCATTAGTTTATTTTTCCTACTAACTGAGGGGATTTTTGTCTTTTTTTAATTATGGTTCCTCTTTCCTATTATTCTGAAACATTCCTCCTCCACATACGTGATAGATTTATTATGATTGTTTAAAGCAGAAATTCTTGTGGCTTTACTCGTTGTCTGGACAACACAGACGGCAGCGTCGGAAAGAGCTGAGTTGGGGGTTGGGGAATGCAGAGCGATGGGGCAGGGCGACCTCCACACAGTCTGTGAGGTGCATGCTGGACTCAAGAAGGAAATCAGCAGCTTTTTCTATAATTTTTTCCGATTTTTATTAAGGAAGTTAAACACAACAAAGTAAGTTTTAAGATCAAAATGTAACAAAACTAATAAAACATTACAAGTTCAGCCTTCATCTATGTTTTTTAGGTTTAGAAATAAAGCCAGACTTAGACAAGTGTGTATGTGTGCGTGCAACCCTGCAGGTTGCTCACTTTTTGCAGCAACAACTGTGTTCCTAAAATATCTACAGGATATTACCATAGCTGTGGTTCTGACTTCTGAAGGGGACTTTTCACCACCAAATTGAAAAAAAAAGCTTGTTACTTTTAATTTTTTTATAAAAACCTGAAGTGCAACAATAGGACTTAAACAAAATATAAAAGTGGAAAAGACAATTGGTAATGACATTGAACTGAGAAATTTGAGATGTGAGAAGGGTTTCCAAACAGTGAAAAGATTTTTAAAGGTCCAACTTTCAATTCAATAAGACAAAGGTTTAGTGTGATGTTATCAAAAAGAGAAACAGGGCTTTACTCTTAAGATGGTGCAATGACAACTCCCCCTTTTCTTACATTCTTCTAGATACTGTCCACATAAGTTCCATTGGAAATTAAAATGAAATTAAAATGAAGTGATGAGTTCACTGAGGTCATAGAGACAGCAGAGTCCAGAATGCTGTTAGCTTCTCAGAGAGGAGGCAGAGTAGACGCATGGAGGCTGGGTGTGTCTCAGTCTGTGGTGGTGCGGCGGTACCAGAAGCGTGCCCTGAAGTCGTCGCTGCAAGTCATGAAGCCGGGATTGGTGGGCGAATGGACGATGCAGCGGACGATGTTGTTGTGTCCCAGAGAGAGCAGGTTTTTCCTCTCAGCCGTGCGCGAGTCCCAGCAGCACAGGCTGATGGTGCGCTCATCTGGCAGCAGCACATAGTCTTCTGTGTGGTTGAACACACCCTGTGTCCGATGCATCTGACGGCCACTCAACCCCGCGCCTAAAACACACCAAACACGGTTTAAATCCCAACGCATGACATATTAAATAGCATCTAATGGTTATTATGGGTTGACAGAGTGGACTTATAGTGGGACAGAGAGGCTGAGTGGACTGTTCTAGTAGGACAGAGAGACTAAGTGGACTGGTTATAGTGAGAGACAGAAGACTAGTTATAGGGGGACAGAAAGACTGAGTGGACTGGTTATAGTGGGACACAGAATGAGTGCACTGGTTATAATGAGACAGAGAGTCTGACTGCACTGGTTATAGTGGGACACAGAGACTGAGTGGTCTTGTTATAGTGGGACACAGAGACTGAGTGCACTGGTTAGAGATCGCCAGTCTGACAGGCTGGCTTCATTCAACACAAAATTGGACCTAACATTATGCATATGCGGAGCAGCTCCCACTTTAAATCAATAAAACTGGCTCCACTGGCATGGCTGTCCTGCCTCCTGCTGGATGGACGTGGCGCACTAAGCGTATTGCTACATTTCTGTTTGATGATGCTTTGGTGTTGCTGATAGCATCTTGCTTTAGAAGCTCAACCCAGTTACTGATGTCTAGGGAGGAGTGAATGAGGCCTGATGAAGCTTCAGGTCTCCCTTTTGATTTGGGCTGAAGATGAAAAGCTTTGGGGCTTCAAACACAGCAAACACAGTGACATCTGGAGGCTTGTTAAATGTATAACAGCTCTTCAAGACACATCTGATTTGAAGAGTTTCAGTCGCAGACGTGCAATAAAAGTTCAACAAGCTAGTGTAGAAAATCTGCAATGCTACTGTTCACAAGTGGTGCATTAAATGTAGATAAATGAACAACTTAAACAAGCCTTTTTTTAAAAGAGTACACATTTTACTATGCCCATACCTTAATCCGCCCAATAAGTGCAGTTTAGGCTCAGTGTGATATTTCTGTTACATTTCCTATGAATCACAATGTGCATTAAATTAGACTATTCATTTCCTTTAACATGGTACCAGGTGGAAATGTAATACTTCCGTCTTTCATGTAATTTGTCATGTTTAAAAGGTATTCAGTTAGCATATTAAGGTAGTTAAGCAGCAAAACATTGACGGTTACAAAAAAAAGTCATTCTGTTTTCAAACTAAATGAAGCGCTTTCCTAAACTGATAGCAGACCATTTTATGACTAATGACACCCTTTTTATAGCTATTTTAGCTTAGCAGTTAGCAATGTTTTCTCTCTCCTCAGCTGTTGATCAGTGTGTCAAACTTAGCCATTCTTCGGCCTCCTTTGTAAGATAATCCTTAGCGATAGGGTGAGAAACTCATTCATCCGTGAGGAGCTCGGAGTAGAGCCGCTGCTCCTTTGCGTCGAAAGGAGCAAGTTGAGATGGATCGAGCATCTGTAAGGATGCCCCCTGGGCCCCTCCCTAGGGAGGTGTTCCAGGCACGTCCAGCTGGGAGGAGGCCCCGTGGAAGACCCGGGACTAGTGAAGGGATTATATCTCCAACCTGGCCTGGGAACACCTCGGAATCCCCCAGTCGGAGCTGCTAAATGTGCCTCTGAAAGGGAAGTTTGGGGTCCCCTGCTGGAGCTGCTCCCCCTGCAACCCGTTACCGGATAAGCGGACAAAGATGGCCGGATGGATGGACAGTTAGGGCTGGGCAATATATCAATACGGTCATATGAGGCTAGATATCATCTTGGATATCGTAATATGAGTGTTGTCTTTTCCAGGTTTTGGAGGCAGCAATACAGTCAAGTGATGTTATTTTCTGAACTTACCAGACTGTTCTAGCTCTTCTATTAAATATTGTATCGGTTTCCCCCTGATGCTGCCCCATCGGAGCGTAAATGTGTGTGAGTGTTTATCTGATGAGCAGGTGGCACCTTGTACGGCTGTCTTGGCCACAGTGTATGAATGTGTGTGAATGGTTCTTGTACTATGTAAAAGTGCTTTGAGTAGTTGAGACTAGAAAAAAACTTTGTAAGAACAGTCCATTTATATTTATATCCACATTTCTGATGATTATTTATCAAAACTCAAATATTTTGTGAAAGGATTTGCTATAAACTCAAATGACTGGCTCCTCTCCTGTGTGTTGCTCTTCACTCAGAAAACCAAGGTTACAGCGTAACCTAGCGATTTTTGGCATAGTTGAGACCAGTTGTTTTGTACTTAAAGTGACACTATGTAACTTTTCAATGTTTCTGAAGCTCATTTTTCATTCAGTGATCCTTTAAATGACCTGTAACAGCAAATGAGACTAAGAGTGAAAAGAACGCTGGTGCGCGATTGTGGAAGGCTTGTATCATGTGGACACGCAGACAGTGTTGTCATTACTTAGACTCCCCCATGGGAGAGACAGAAACTACGCACTATAGCTTTAACTACAATGAGAAATGTATTGGTTTTGGCAAGATAAGATTACCTGAAACATAATGAAATGATTTGGGCCCCCAGGCAAACGGCGTCTTGCTCCACTTCTCACCCTCTCTCTGCGTGGAAATGTATGTATTGGCTGCGGTAGAGGAGGAGTTTTTTTTTTTTTTTCTTTAAGTAAAACTATTAAAAGTAAAAGCTGCTGTCCCATAAGGTATTTACAGGTCAACGAACACCTCAAAAGGTCAACCCTCAAATACCCCCACACAACGGAAAATATATTAGGTTGAGCAAAAAGGTTGGAGGTCAAATGATGCTTTGCATTCTGCTGAGTACATTCTTAAGTCTGGTTTGCATTTGGAGATTTTTTTCACACAACAATGTTCATGATGCTACAAGAGTAACACGCTGCTGATAATACATCAGAATTGTGCAGACACACAACACAAAACTCTGTTCCATGCCCTCTCTTTATTATAGTCTACACACCGTTGTGATTATTCTTGTCTCATAGACAGACACACAGACACACACAGACACACACACACACACACACACACACACACACACACATTAGAGCTGGGCAACAATTACAATTTTTAATGGCGATTAATTGCATAATTTCCCCGATTAATCGCAAAATTAAATAATGAATTCAAAAGTAGTGTATATAGTGCAATTTGTTTTTTTAATGTTCTGCCATATGAACAAACGTGCCGTAACATTTGTTCTGCAAAAACTTACCAGCATTTTGTTTATAAAGTAGCAGTTAAATAAAATATTTAGTGTACATCTCAAGTTAAACATTAAGTATTTATCGTGTCAAGAGATGGATTCATCTGGTTGGAATGTGTTGCTAAGCAACTCCTTCTTATGTCCACGTTGATCTGTTGTTGCTCTAACTCTGCAGCCCTTGCTGGACTGGATTTAGAGTGCCACACAACTTTTCTGCACTTTGCAAGGACACTGTTAAACGTGCTGTTACGCAGAGACACTGAGGGACACTGTCCAACGCGCTGTAAAGCAGAGACACTGTGACAGGACGCTGGACACCGTGCGCAAAGCAGGGGACATGATCAGAAGGCAGAAGGCTCGCAGCAGCAATCAGATTTTGTATCTATTCGTACTACCTGGGCTAACTGCGGGGACCTTATTTGACACATTCCACTGCTGTGCAACTTCAATAAAGTGTCCAGCGCGCACATGTTGTAGCGTGGTCGCTTTTGCAGTCCTTTCCTTTTCAAACAACTTGTGTATTCTTCTTGTGATGGTGCGTCTTGAGGGAATCTCATACCTGCCGTCAATGCGATTCTCAGACCGATGTCCTCTACTGGGCCTGCAGTCTGTGGCTGTCCACGTTGCTATGGTATTTGTTAGCATCTCTTTCCTTTGTTTATCTTTACCTCCCCGCGCTACATCTAACGTAGCCTGTCAAAGCCTCGCGCCACTGTGTGCTTCGTGGAATGATTTGCTGACATCAACTGTCAAGGTGACATTTCAGACTGGAAGTACTCCAGTGATAAGAAAATTCAACTTTGCAGTATTTACAAAGCCTGTGAGCAACAAACTTTTACAATAATAAAAAAATAATAAAAACTGCGCTAAGGCGCGATAAAAAAATTGTCAGGGCTAATTAATTAAGTAGTTAACGCGCCCAGCCCTAATATATATATATATATATATATATACACACACACACACACACACACACACACACACATACATACATAGAAAATAAGTGTTTGAACACCCTTCTATTTTACAAGTTCTCCCACTTAAAAAAAAATCCAGAAATCACAATGTATGATTTTTTAAACTATTTATATTTGTATGATACAGCTGCAAATAAGTATTTGAACATCTGTCTATCAGCTAGAATTCTGACCCTCAAAGACCTGCTAGTTTGCCTCCAAAATGTCCACCTCCAATCCATTTATTATCCTAAATTAAATGAGCCTGTTTGAAGTTGTTAGCTGCATTACCTGTCATCACCTGTCCACTCCATACCATCAGTAAGAATCCAACTACTAACATGGCCAAGACCAAAGAGCTGTCCAAAGACACTCCATGTTGGGGTCCAGCTCTCCCCAAACCATCTCGATTGGGTTCAGGTCCGGTGACTGTGGAGGCACTGTGTGCATGCAGCCTGTTGCAGTTGCTGCGTCTTTTCATTTTCTTACTTTAACTTTTTAACAGTCTTTCTGTTTCTTTTCAACAGTCTTTTTGTTTCTTACGTGTGTGATTCCTAGACTCTAAATCACAACTTTACTACACTCTCTTATATCATGCGAGTCGGGAGAGTTTTGGAAAGCCACTGCACCGTTGCGCAGCAAATTCATGACCGCTTTGTTTACACCCGGGACCAGGTGATTGTGCTGAAGGCGAACAAGGCGCCGTCTTGGGCGTCACAGACATCACCACTAAAATCTGGAGGAGGACATGTCGAGGATGCAGAGTTGGAATGAAACGGCGAGGGAAGAGAGAGGGGTCAAGGCATTTAAACAGTGTCTCCCCTCTCTCATCATGGGCAATGTGAGGTCACTGGCTAATAAGATGGACGAGCTAACCTCGTTAGTCCGGAGTCAGAGGGAATACCGGGAGTGTAGCTTAATGTGCTTTACAGAGACTTGGCTACACTCAGATATTCCCGACCACAACGTCTCCATCAACGTCTTTCAGACTGTTTGGGCAGTCAGGGACTGCACCTGGAGCAGTAAGCTAAAAGGGGGGGTTGTTAACAACAGATGGTGTAATCCCGTACACATTACGGTTAAACACCGTATCTGTAGCCCGAACATTGAACTATTTGCTGTGGGACTCCGGACATATTATTTGCCATGGGAAATCTCACATGCCATCGCCGTTGCGGTTTACATTCCGCCCTCTGCCAACCCACCGTCGGCATGTAATGTCACCCACACCGCCATTGTTGAACTCCAGACTCAACACCCAAGTGCCCTCATAGTGATCTCGGGTGACTTCAACCACCTCACCATGACCACCACATTAACTAACTTCACCCAGTATGTGAGCTGCCATTCTATTCAATTTCAATTTTATTTATAGTATCAATTCATAACAAGAGTTATCTCGAGACACTTCACAGAGTATGTCTACAACACACTCCATAATTTACAAGGACCCCACAGTTCCTCCAGAGCAAGCAACAGTGGCGAGGAAAAAACTAGAGAGGAGAGGACCCTGGAACTGCTATATGCTAAGGTCAGGGACGCATACGGCTCTTCCCCCCCTCCCCCCACTAGGCAGATCCGACCACATCAACCCCTGCTATGTGCCTCTGGTAAAAAGGCATCCTGTGACCTCAAGGACAGTGAGGAGATGGTCATGGGGAGGCCTATGAGACACTTCAGGGATGTTTTGAGGTGACAGAATGGGATGCACTCTGTGAGCCACATGGAGAGGACATAGATGGGCTGACTGAGTGTATCTCAGACTACATAAACTTCTGTGTGGACTGCACTGTCCAAGCACAGTCTGTTTAGTGTTAACCAAACAACAAACCGTGGGTAACAAAGGACATCAAGAACATCCTGAATATAAAAAGGAGGGCTGTCAAAGCTAGGAATAGGGAGAAGGTGAGGGCCATTCAGGGGGATCTGAAGGTAAAGATCAGGGTGGCTAAGGAGAAGTACAGGAGGAAGCTGGAGCATAAACTGTTCGTTACCAGATTTGATGCTCCTGCTCATCCCCTCATTAACACAACTGCTGTCTCACCTCCAACCCCTCTACTCCCCCTTCCCCCCCCTCACTGTCCCTTGCCCTTCTCCCTGGAGATCCCTACCACCCCCTCCTCTAGGCCTCAGGTTAACACCTATCTCCTCCTCCCCCTACCCCACCTGTGACCTCTGCTGCGCCCCATGGTCAGACCTGTTGAGGGTGGAGCTAGACTCTCTGTCAGTGGTGTCAGAGAGGAGGATGCTGTCCCAACTACATGCCATCTTGGACAATGTCTTGCACCCACTCCATGGCTTACTGCTCATTCACAGGAGCACGTTAAGTGACAGACTCATTCTCCCAAAATGCACCACAGGAAGTCATTCCTGCCTGTGGCCATCAAACTTTAAAACTCCTCGCTTTAACTGTCCGACTTTAACTTTAACTGCCCAGACACTTAGAGAGGTTGAAACGGGACAATATTATCGGTTTTGTGCAATAACACTGGCCTGAAATACGTGAAATACTCAACTGCAACTATTATTATTATTATTTTTCACCATTGCAACTCCTTAATTATGTTAATTATGTAAATACCGTATCATAAAATTCCCTTAACTATGTAAATACCGTACATATCCACAATCCTTATATTTATTTATATTTTTACTCTATTTACTATAGTATATTTTACTATTTGTGCAACTGCAACACAGAGTTTCCCATCGGGGGTCAATAAAGTATTTCTGATTCTGATTCTAATTGCTTCTTGGTCAAATAGCACTTACACAGCTTGAAGGTGTGTTTGGGGTCATTGTCCTGTTGAAAAATAAATGATGGTCCAACTAAACGCAACCTGGATGGCATGCCGATGCAGGATGCTGTGGTAGTCATGCTGGTTCAGTATGCCTTCAATTTAGAAACCCCAACATTGTCACCAGCAAAGCATCCCCACACCATCACACCTCCTCCTCCATGCTTCATTGTGGGAACCAGGCATGTAGAATCCATCCAGTCACCTTTTCTCCGTCCCGCAAAGACACTGGGGTTGGAACCAAAGATCTCAAACTTGGACTTATCAGACCAAAGCCCAGATTTCCACTGGTCCACTGTTAACTTGTGATTTCTGAGGCTGGTGACTCAGAGGAACTTAGCTTCAACAGCAGAGGTGACTCTTCGTCTACCTTTCCTGGGGCGGTCCTCATGTGAGCCAGTTTTGTTGTAGCGCTTGATGTTATTTTGCGACTGCACTGACTGACCGTCATTTCTTTAAGTAATGATGGCCATTTGTTTCCCTTTACTTAGCTGATTGGTTCTTGCCATGATATGAATTCTAATTCCATTACCAAGGCAAGAAATTCCACTAATTAACCCTGACAAGGCACACCTGTGAAGTAAAATCCCTTTCAGGCGACTACCTCATGAAGCTCATTGAGAGAACACCAAGGGTTTGCAGTGCTATCAAAAAAGCAAAAGGTGGCTACTTTGAATAAACTAGAATATAAGACATGTTTTCAGTTATTTCACACTTTTTTGTTAAGTACATAATTCCATATGTGTTCATTCATAGCATTGATGCCTTCAGTGATAATCTACAATGTAAATAGTCATGAAAATAAAGAAAACGCATTGAATGAGAAGGTGGTTCCAAACTTTTGGCCTGTATGTATGTATGTATGTATGTATGTATGTATGTATGTATGTATGTATGTATGTATGTATATATATATTTGAATTTACTAGGTTTGTATACTTTTGTATGCTGGGCATCTAAAAAACCTTTTTTCAGGAAAAATAAAGCTTGATCTTGTCTTAACTGGAGCTGTCAACCATTTTTGTTACAAAGGCCGTTAGCCAATTTATCAATGTTAGGCCTGTAACAAATATTACATCACTGTCTAATTGTCACTTTTCTTTAAATAATGGCAGTGTCTTTGTTGAACCGCAATTAATTGCTAACACGAGCTAAGGTCTTAAAGCGTATGATTTTGTTTAGATATGCCAAATTGTAGTTGGTGGCACTTGGCCCTTTACACGTTCAGAGCAAAAGGGGGGGGGGATACAGTTAAAAAAGGTTTTATCCTAAAGAGGCGAGGTTTACTTTATAGACTGTTCTTGTGTTATATTATTTGGGTGACATGACCGTGATACAACTAAACATGCATCCTGGGATACATTCAAAACTTTGTTTTGTTTAATCATAACTAAATAACTAATTTAAAATTTGACTTAAAAAGACAATTATATTGTTAATCGCCTTTATTTCCGAGACAGAATCACTTAAAATCCCTTTTAATAGTACTGCAATGTTTGGAATTGTTCCAGCTCTAAATCAATTTTAAAAACATTGTATTTATTAGGATGAATGACAGCGATTGTGGAACTAAGGTATGATTTGTCGTCATTGGGACTGCCCAAAAAGTTACCGCCTGTATTTGACAATGTACTACTATTCAAAATTTATATTCATTTTTAACATAGGTATGATTTTTTTTTTTTTTTTTTTAAACGTATGTGCAAAGTGAATCACAGTTGGATGGAACAAGAACAGAGCCAAACTAATCGTATCATACCAGCTTTGAGTCACAGAGACCACGTACTAAGACACTTATTCAATTAGATGAAAGTCACAAAAAAAACAAGGTCAGCTTCTACAAACTGCCCTGGCGTGTCAAATATAAAGCATTGTAAAACACGACACTCCTCCCTGTATGAATCTGCACTGACCCACAACCTTACCTGTGTACTTGACCAGTGTCCGACCGGTAGAGATCTCCCACAGTTTGACCACCGAGTCTTTGCCACTGGAGAGGATGTACTTGGAGTTCTTTGAGAAGATGGCGGAGCACACCTCGGCTCCGTCATGGGCCTTTTCAAAGGTGGAAACGCAGCGGTTGGAGACGCCGTCCCAAAGCTTGATACTGCCATCCTTGCTGCAGGTGACGTAGCTGTTGGCGGTGGGGTTGTAGCTGACCCCGCTGATGGTGTCTGTGTGTTGGTCCAGCGGGTTACAGGACACAAAGCACTGAAAGGTATTGGCGTCGTAGAGGCGAACAGTGGGGTGCTGCGTTCCCACTAGCAGAAAGTCCCCTGATGGGTGGAACGAGATTGAACGCAACATCTCTGCTTCCTGTTGGGAAATAGATGGAAATTGGCTTGGATTACAAAAGAATCGTAGTCAGCACAGTGTAACGAAATTGAAATGTTGCAAATTTCCCTGCACTGTAATGTAGGAAACTTGGTCTATCCACTTCCAACCAAACAATTATTATTTTCCAAATCAGAGAAGCTCTGTGCACAAAATCTGACCTGTATATATTTAAATGCTCTTTTTGCAGAGGGCTTCGAGTAGTCAAACAGTTTGAGTGTGTAGTCTCTGGAGCCAGAAGCTAGAATCTGTTCAGTGGGATGGAAGGCGAGGCAGGTGACTTCGTCCACGTGGTCATACAGTGTTCGAATCACAGGGTGATTCTCCATGTTTTGCTGCGCTGTCTCATTCATCATCACCTGACATATAAAAGACACACACATAAAGTAGTAAAGATAAAGCTGTTGGATTGAAAATGTGAGTTCACTCTGATCTCAACCTCACCTCAATAGGCATAGCACTCTTGGCCAGCATGCGTTCAGTATCTAGGATCTTGATGGAAGCGTCGGCAGAGCCAGTAGCAATCAGCTGGCCATCCCGACTGTATGAAGCCACACGACATGGACCCTTATGGGATGTCACATAGCAAGTCTCATACTCTGATGCCTCCGGAGACATGGTCTGGACATCGGCATCAAATTCCATATCAATTCCCACACCAGGTGCCACTGTATCTGAACGCCCAATGGCATACTGGACTGCGCTATCATCATTCTCCATCCCTGAAAAAGGTTGTAGATGACTCAATCAGGGCCTGTTGACCCATCACACATAGCTCGAACATCAGACATAGAGGAAACAAGTGGTACCTGTTTTTGCCAGCTGCATCAGCTGCTCTGAGGGCGACACTACATTCTGTGGTTTGACCTCGTTGATGAGGCTGTTGGCGATGCTGGTGTATCCGTCGTAGAGAAGCTGGCTGATGATCAGCTTGTACAGGTGCTGTCGGTCCTTCAAAGTCGGTTTGGGACGAAACATGGTGTGTACCAACTTAGCCGGCTGAAACAACAGACAATGTCGTCACATGATGAGTTATCTCTGCGTCACAAGATGTTACTGACGTTTACAACACACTCCGTTAGCTGGGACTAACGTTGTAACAAATGGATGGAAACGGGCAACTTGTTCCCAGGCTTAGCAGTGCTGCTAATTATGTTAGCTTTGTTGCTACATTCTAGACAAAGCATAGACAACAGAAGTGCCGCCAGATTTAAACCGCGAACTGGCCTGACGTCTTTAATGTGCAACAACAGCATCACGGCCGTTTTAGGACACGAGATGAATATCACATTTTAAAACATTAAAATATCATACCCTCTTCAAACTCTATGGCGCTCCTCGACCCAAACGTGCCTTACGCTCTACGTATTTGCGTCCAACGTCACAGCACTCTTGCCTTCCTCTTCTTTGAGCTTTATTGGCGGTTGGTGCATTACCGCCACCAACTGGTATGGAGTGTGGATCAGAATATCTCATATTCCAATATGTCTTTTCGGACACATTCATTTGTCTAAGATAGGCTACTGAAATATGCACTCAATAGCACTCGTACCTTGAGCTCTTTTGTAGAATAACTATTAGATCACTTTCATTTATGTTAAGCTGTGAATCACATGAATTTTTCCTTCCTTCCATGCTCTCTGGTTTATTCCTGCCCTGAGTAAACACATATACATATATTATCAC
>NC_048410.1:25614530-25631038 GCF_013103735.1 Etheostoma cragini | reverse complement strand
GTAACATATATTCACCATGTACTTTATTTATGTTAAAACATCACAAGGCACTAAACTTACCACTTTTGGGCATTACATATACCTTTTATTGTATATTTTATCTGGATGTATTAGGTGTCTTTCAGTAATGGTGGTATTTAATCTGTCTACTAGCAGATCATTCCAGGGGGTGTTTTATTACTAATAAGTGTTAGTTGTAAGTTGTGTTATTGTTCTGGCGGGGAGACGGTCTTACGTCCTCATTTTGCATCAACTTTGCTTAACTTAACCCTCTTTCGATAGTCAGGTGTTCAGTGAAGAAAAAAAAGCACTAACAATGCACTACACTATAAATGTGTCCTCTTTATTTAATGGCAATATTGAAAAGTCCCCTTCTTTATATGCTTGAAGTCTTACTGTGCTGCCTTTCACTGCCTGACCCTGGTGTGTATAAAGCATTTTGCACCTCTGCTATGTAGGGCTGTAATCTCCCAGTTGACTAGTCGATTTATTGGTTGATACGTTCTGGCTCGACCAAAAAATCTGATTGGTCGATTTTTTTGCCGTGTTATTTCATCAGGTGGAAGCATAGACCATTACGGTCTATGGGTGGAAAGCACTTATTGCTAATGGGGCTGTTTTCAGAGCATCCCTGTTTCACAGGTAACAGTCTGTCTTCAGAACACCCCCTTTGTTTTCAATTAGCCCAACCCACTGGGTACAGATTGAATTGTTTTTGTGGTTTGCTGAATATTTATTTCATTGTTTTTACAGTCAGTCCTCCTCAACCATGTCGAAGACATCGGCAGTGTGGCAGCACTTTACAAAATAGATAACGGAAAAAAGTCGAATGCAAAGTTGCAAGCAACAGTCATATCACATATCATATCAAACATGGCATAGGCTATCACCTAAAAACGGTAAGCTAACCTGTCTGCGTTAGGTTGCCCTGTCTGTTTTGAGTAGGCTATATAAAACATATCAGATTTGGCATATTTCATAGTCTAATAATTGTTTTATAACTACCGGCGCACCCTCCCGCAACAACTGACCCCGCTGGATGTTAAGCCTCTACCATCCAAACGCAAAAATAATATATCACGGAAGGAATTGTCGACTTTATTGTTCAGGATATGAGGCCCATTGCTGTTGTGGACGGCTGAGATTTTAAGAACTTTTTTAATATACAGCGCCATGACGCCACACCCCACCTCCTCCATGCGAGGACATGCACAGAGTGCTGATGCAGCGCTGTCAGAGCCGACAGACGAGTGTCATTTCAGTGCAAAATAATAAGGTCAAAAACAATTTAATATACTGCAAATAGTCTACAAGGACAAGTACTACGGGACACTACAGTTAATTAATCTAACGTCATGACTTTAGTCAACCAAGATTTTCTTTGGTTGATTACAGCCCTACTGCTATGTGAGAGGTGTGACACTAAAGGCCAAGCAGAGGGTGCACAAGTACAACATCTCAAAGACTTTAAGCTTGAACAGCTGGGAGGAGCTGTTGTACCCGACCGAGCACAGCTACATTGCTAGGATTACAGCCTTGGCTCTGCAGTTGAAAGCTTGAAAATGCCTTCTGCTGAATTACATGCTGAACATAGCTGAGACTGCGACAGAGACAAGTATTATGGTTGAGACGTTAACACTGACAGGTACACACACTGGGGTTGGCAGCTTGTACTAGTAGCGGTATTGGTAGTGGTGCTGAAGATAAAACTGGGGAAGGAGACGGCAGTTCTTTAGTTCCATTGTGTTAATAGTTTTAAATCATAGCAGGGGTTATCTCAGAACACTTAAGAGATAGAGTAGGTATAGACCACACTATTATTTACAAAGACCCAACAATTCCTCCAAGAGCAATTGCACACTGTGGCTTTATCCACTGAAAAGACAAAAGTGAACATGTAAGTGGATATAGGCCTGCAGCAGTTCAGCACCCACCCACTCACAGTCTCTCAGTTGCCACTTCCTGCAATGTGGCTCAGCACTTTAATTGCTAGCAAAACAAAAAGACAGTGGAGTGTGCATACGTATGGATGATAGAGAAATGAGTATATTCAAATGATACATCTGACATTTGTCATTCCATGTGCAAAAGTGCAGCAAGGGACCCTTTCACAAACAAACAAAATAAGCTGGATCTTTACCTCGGGTACCTTGGAGCTAGGACCGTGACAGGAAAGCGCTCGTCTATTGCAGTGCACGGAGGCAGACAACTTCACAGTCTTCTTTGTCTTAAGTGATTACAGATGTTCTTTAGTTGTAGTTCTTGCATGATGACATTAGCTTTTTGTAAACTTTATTTTTTAAAGCATAGAAATACAACAAACATAGAAGAATTAACAGTTGGCCACTACTGCATTCATACAAATGTTATACAGATGCAAATACATGTTAATTACATGGATAACAACAGCAATAATAACAAAGAAAACAACTAAGTTCTTTTTCAGCAATGTGGACCAGGAGGAGGATCAGAACACATGTTGTTGGTCTCTGGTCACTGCTGACCATCAGCTGTAAAACCTGACTCAACCCTGTATCCTAGTAACCATGAGCAACATGACCAAAATACAATCAATCAACATTACTAAACGCCTGCTCACTGTTGAAGACATCTGTGCAAATCCACACAGACTGTGTGATTTAAAAACCTTTCATCTGACTCAGTCTCTAAAAACAGGACTGGAACTCAACTTCAACCCTGCAGGACTGTGAGCTGTGTGCTAGAAAACAGGCATGGTATGAGGTGTCTTGTTACCATGTCAACACAAAGCATGCTCTCAGTGGGCCAGCCTGCAGTTGCCTTGGAGACCAGATAGTACGTAGCAGTGAAACGATATAAAAAGTATTTGATTTCTTTCAGCAGATGTCATCTCAAAGTTGCATTCAATCCTACACAATGACACACTGATGACAAAAATCTGATCATTTAGATCAGAGCTATTGGCAGGAGGGAATATAAATATATTCACACTTAAAAAGAAAATAGAATAGAATACACCTAATGCAGCTTTAGTCAATCATTTTGTCTTAAATCAAATGAGTCTCACATGCAAGTGGGAATTATCCCAATCTCTGCTGCTTCTCTCCGCTCTAAACAACGTTTTGTCTTCTTTTAGCTCAGTGTTTTGGTCGAGTCTTACCGCTCTCATCAGCGTCGTTTCCAGCGGCATCAGGCAGCTGTATGCACTTCCTGACACCCAACACCAAACAGAGAAAAGTGAAGTCACTAACTAGAATCTGAGCCAGTTCTTTTTCTCAGGGGGTAGAGTGGAAAACAGAGCTGATACTTGTCTTCTTTCAGGTTGTCCACACAAGGATGCCCCAACTGTGTCTCTGACACTGGTTGGAATTGGCCATTAGGAGGCATGGCCATGTGGACAAAATGTGGGTGTGTATGTGAAAAAAGTATGTGTTGCATTTGTTTGGGTTTTAAGTCATCATGAAATGTTAGAAAGTAGCAATGATCAGCTGTTGACATTTGGGCCAAACAGATGGTTGTGTATTGTTGTGTGAGATCATATGTTTTGTTCACTGGTTTAATCAGGGACAAGTTGAAGGATACTGCTGCCAGAAATAACACATCATTCCTCAGAATTTGTCAGATACCTGAGTTTAAAACAGAGCCATTGCAATCTGTATTCTGCTTTTTGAATTCACTATTTTGCCGTTTTAAATCCAGCAACAGCAAATGCAGCCAATAATTGAGACATTTTTTTCCAGAAAAGGGCAACTGTACTACTATATAAGCATGTGCGGTGTGAACTGGTA
The DNA here is from genome assembly GCF_013103735.1 of Etheostoma cragini. Lineage (NCBI taxonomy): Eukaryota > Metazoa > Chordata > Actinopteri > Perciformes > Percidae > Etheostoma > Etheostoma cragini. The sequence continues at coordinate 25,627,271 of NC_048410.1, read as the reverse complement.
TAACGCTGCAAAATGAAACATACTGTAAGGGGGCTGTGGTTGGAGGTGGCAAATTCACTCCAGCCTCTCACAGCTCATCCATTTTCTTTCTGCCTGAGAGAGTGAGAGCAGTGCACGTGCAGCAAAGCGGCCACGGCAACATTAGCTTTGCTGCACCCTAGTCTTTGTGGGTGTATGAAACAGTGTGTGGGAGGAAGAAGGGAGGTGGGGGCACAGGTATATGAGTGGGCTAGAAGTCAGGGACTGCCACAAACTGTTGATTGTAAAGTCAGTCAGCCAACGTGACTGTTGAAGGTAAGCTCGCCTCTGTGACTGCACTTCCTCTGCCAAACAGTCACTCTCACTTCTGCACAACACTTTGTGCTAGCCTTAAATCCTTCCATGTGCGCTCAGGGCCTCTGTGCTCTTTCACTATGTGTAATCTATGTTTTCAACTTCTCCTCCGGAAGTCTTAGTTAGAGAGCTACACACCCACCCAGCCAGCCCCCACTCTCCTCCTCTCTGCATCACCACTTTCATAGTACATCTTTTTTTCTCTCATTTGCATTTCTTCCGCTTCCTCAACAAGAAACTGTTCACGTGAAATATCTGTGAGAGACAATCAGACTGGAGCACACGGCCTTGGATGACAAGATGGATTGACAGCAGCAGGAGCCCTGAGGATGGGGCTGTTCACTGCAGAAGACTAAGCTGGAGGACTGTTGCTAATTGAAGTGCAAAGTACAAAAGGTGAGTGACTTTTGCATGATGATTCTGTTATTCTCACCTCTACACAATGATGGCAACACCATCAGATATATCCTCTTTTCAATCATTCTGCCATCAGAACAGCAATTGGAAATCAGATCAATAGAGCAAATAAGAAATGAGACACATCTAGAATCTAGTCTTCCTTTTTGTTTACATGTTGATGTTTAAATCTTTTTTCAGGACAGTTTGACCTCTTTTTAAACCAATTCCAGGACACTCTTGTATATACTAACTGGCAATAAAACATCTCTCTGAGTACTTCAGAGGTCCACACTACAGTTGTATGTCTTTATAAATTATGTGTAACCATGTGACATATTTACATAGCTGAAAGGAAGTGAATGCAAATTACAGTAACCGAGTAGATGAAGTTGAGGAATTTAAATCTGTAGGTATTGTTCTGGATTCCCATCTCAAATTCAATAAACACATGAGCAAACTTTGTAAGACTGTTTGGACAAACCTGAACTGTTTCAGAATTATAAGGGGTCACATACCTGTCTGTTTTTTCATGCCACGATACTCCCATGATCCCACTTATTTTACTGTGCTACCGTATGGGACAAAGACTCCTTGACAACAGTCGAAGCCATCATATCATTATACAAACAGGCACTTAACATAATGGATCAGAAACCAACAATGTGGCACCACTGGCTGATTGTACAGAAATACAAGCTTATACATTTTGATAGCTTTATTAAGTTCTCTTTTCTTAAACTGATTTATAAATGCGCAAATAATCTAGCTCCCGCCGTACTCCGTCCTCTTGTGACAAAAGCAGTGAGCAGTGGGTGGCAACTGCATAACAGAGGGGCGTCCACTTTTGGCCTGTCATGTTTTTCAGTGATAGGGACAGATTTTGGGAATGATTTACCAACTAAATTAAAAACACAAACCAAACTGAAAACATTTCATACATACAATACTAGTTGAAAGATAACCAAACATGTAGCCACTGAGTCAGGTCCATAAATGCAGGAGCAAGTACACACACAAACACACACACACACACACACAAACACACACACACACACACACACACACACACACACACACAAACACACACACACACACACTGTTGACCGTGTTATAATCTATTGTCTGTGCTAGATGCCTGGCTGCATCATATCTGGATTATTTTTTTAAAAGGCAAGTACTGGGGTTGCAAATTAGCCTATTGGTTAGAAACCTTTCATGCAACACATCTACACATATTGTTATAGCCTTTACTGTGATAATTATGTATGTAATAATGTGTGCTGCATTGTCCTTGACAAATAAACTGATAAATAAAAAAAAGTTTCAAAAAAATTATGTTTAAAATTAAAATACACTCACACAGTTTTTCTTGTTTTCACTCGAATATGAACTTTCCTCAGTGAAATGTATCCAACGTGGGTGTTCTAAAGATGTACAGCTAAAAAAGCCTGCTCCTCATGCTAAGTGTACCTCTGTGGGTGAATTATGCAAAGTCATAAATGTAGAAGCAGCATGACAGCAACAGGAAATGGAATTTGCTTGACCTCGGATGAAGCTATTCATCTTTTCATGTAGGTGACTTTACCCTTTGATTAGATTACTGCACAAATATGACAGTCTGTCAGGAGACCAAGCTGCCTCATTCTACTGTTAACATCAAGGGATTGCCATTTACTTGGTGCAGACTGGAGAGAGAACAACCGCTAATGTCAGCAGACACATTTTATTTGGGTTATATGAAAGCCTCTGATCTGATTCCCTCATCCTTCTCTTGATGTGAGTCACTCTCATCCATTCCCTCCTGTATATAACCTTGCAATCCAAGTCTGTGTATTTCCACTGCCTGCTTACAAAAAATATGTTAAGAGTTAAAATGGTATCACTCTATATATATATATATATATATATACTGTATATATATATATATATATATATATATATATATATATTTATATATATATGTGTGTTTTCTTTATGCTGAAGGATTGTGGACATCATTGTACACCATGTCCCCCTGGATTGTATCACCATACAGAATCCAGACTGGAGTAATTTCTATATTTGCCATCTGTCCTAAAGCGTACAGCATATCTGTCATATCCTTTACTGCTTTAGTTCATTTATCCGTTGCTATGCTCCTTTGTGTCTGTTCCACCGGTGCAATAGCAAAATGTCGTCTCTAAATAGATGGATCTGCCCTGTTTGAGCTGAGGTCTAATGCAAACTGTTCTTATCGTTCAGGTAATTAGAGACCTGGCACTAGTGCATCACGACAGCAGCAGGGTTACCATGGAGACTGGCAGGCCAGGATTGGCGAGTGCTCCATTGCACATCAGCTCCATCGCAGCGCAGACAGAGAAAAGGATGGAGGTCCAGGCCCCACTGACGGCTATTTACATCCACACAGCACAGCCTGCAGCGGCCCAAGAGCCAGCCACACTCCAGCTGACCATGCCGCCACTTTATTCCAAGGAGACGCTTCCGTTTCTGACACTTCATATTGCTGGAGGACTGCAGTCTCAGCTGGGATTGAGTCTGCCGGCTGCCGCTGCTACACCCAGACCCAAGTCAGCAGGAAAGCACATGTGTCCTCACTGTGGACGGGACTGTATGAAGCCCAGTGTACTGGAGAAGCATCTCCGCTGCCACACTGGGGAGCGGCCTTACCCCTGCACCACTTGTGGCGTTTCCTTCAAGACTCAGAGTAACCTCTACAAACACAAACGTACTCAGGCTCATGCCCGCCTATCGTCGGAATCAGAGCAGAGCAGCGTAGACAACATGTCCAGCTCCAGTTTGTCTCTAGATGAGCACAGCAAGAAGTCCGGCAGCATGGAAAACGATGCCACACTACCTGCTGCAGAGATCACCTGTACAGCCAGTGCTGCAAACGTCTATTCTGTAAAGACACAACGTTCTGGCTGTGAACAGAATGTGATGACCCCAGCAGGTCAGAAAACAGAAGCAAATGAAAGAGAAGGAGACAAACAAAAGATGGCAAATGAAACCCCCTTGCTGACCGCCAGTCGACATCTTCCCCTTCAAAGACAAGAAGCCACTCGGTTCTCCAAGCAGTGGGAGAGCTCTGAATCTACAAGAAAATCCCAGAGCCACGAGAGCACAGACTCAGGCTTCAGTGAGAGCAGTGACCACTACCCGAGCCCTGGCAGCGTTTTACTTGACCACAGTATGGATTCCGTCACAGAGTCTACTAAGGAGCATCTTAAAGAAACCCCCAGCCCACAAACACCTTTGGCCCCAAGCCAGGGTGGACAGGAACCCAAATACATTGCAACGGAGCAGGAGCAGAATACACTGGAGGAGCGAATATCTAAGCTGATTTCAGAAAATACAGCTGTTGTGGAGGACAAACAGCTGGAGAATGTAAGGCCACGGAAGACGGTTCTGTCAAAGCAGGGTAGCATTGACCTCCCCATGCCGTACACGTACAAGGACTCCTTTCACTTTGATATGAGGATCAGTAAGACTCCCAATGGTGGGTTACAAAGAAACAGGAAGCATGACTTCTACAGCTCTGTGCCCACTCAGCACTCCAACGCCATGGAGCATGCTCCCCTGACCCGCAGCAACTCCCTGCCTTTCAGTGTCACCCTCCTGCAGCCTGAGAGGAGCGGCCCAACCTCCTACTATCACAGGGATTATGTAACACTTGGGCAGAGGGGAAGCTCCGGCCACATCAATCCAACAGGTTTCTCAATCAAGCCTGTAAACCAGCATTCATCGACCCATCGCCCACTGGTCCGGCAGACGGCCGTAGACGGCAACCACGCAACAGACGGTCTCTTTGTGAATTCATCTGTGGAGGAGGCGTGCACCAGCAGTCTCAGCTGCGATGGGGACGGTGGTGACATTTGTGGAGAGCCAAGCAACAGAAAGTTTCGGAGGAAGAAAGCTCAGAAGTTTGCGTACAACAAGTGGTATATGTACGGGGGAGGGACATTTAAGAAGCTGTACAGTGCTGAGAAAGGTGGTGATGACAGTGTTATCAAAGGCAGGAAATGTATGACAAACCCACTTCCCGAGGTTGTTCAGGGACTGCAAAAAGTGCATAAGGAGACAGTTACAACAATCTCCTACAACAGCAGCAGTGCCACTCTGTGTCATCCAGGCTGCCCTCCTGCCAAACTATCTCTGGTCTCTGCTGGGGATTTGAATCTAATTACCAGCCAGCTTCAGGCATCATGCAGCTCTCTTAAGTCTCCACTCCAGAGAAACCTGTCTTTGTCAATACTGCCATTATCTTCAATGGGATCATCGGTTAGCCACCAAACAGACAGCATGAACAGAGCAGAACCTGGGAGATTGATTGAAGAAAAACATACTGACTTGCCCTTGCAGCTATCTGGAGCCCATAATCCCTCTGACAAGAAAAAGCAGAAAACTGATGACAAAACAATTTGCCCTCTGGAGATTAAAACCAACCCAAACACACCAACTCATCCCCTTTCCTCTGTCACTGGCAGTGGGCCTCAGCAGGACACAAATCTCAGTTATATCAACCTTCAAAAACATACTCAGTTAAAAGCAGCTCTCTTCCCAACATGCATAATCAATGCAAATACACCATCTGTTAGCACTTCGCCAGCTACTTCCACGTCCTCCCCTGCCAAGGCAAGCTTCCTACCCAAGTACCAGCTCAGGTTACCTAATACTGCAGAACCTGATTCAAATCCTTCACCGCATGTTGTGGATAAACAAACGGGAACTTTCACATCTGCTCTGTCATCATCTCAAGCCTCACCCTTGTTCAAAACGTCTAAATCTGTCACCTCACCGTTGATGCAGACTTGTGATGTCAAAAAGATAAATTCTTCTAGCACACAAGACCAGCTGCTCTTGCCTTGCAAAGCCACAACCGTGTATCAGGCTAAAACATCAAGACTAAGTTCAAATGCTGTAGAGCACAGGCAATTTGCAGCAAATACAATAACCACATCCTGCCTACAAAATGATCAGGCAGGACTATGCAGCACTTTAATACACACCTTGAAATCTACACAGAGCTCAGAGCCTATGCAGTTACCCAGACCTTGGAACATCCCTGCAACACCTACCATAACCACAGCAAACAGTAAAATGTCTGCTGCTGACATTGCAACTTTCTCACAAGGTCTAACTAACCCTAATCCCCCTTTGTCCCACACACAGTCGCCAGCATCAGACCATTTGAGCCCTCTAAACAGTGCATATGGCAGCTCAAACACTCCGCTCGTTCCTTGTCACATTGTGCCGTATAACCAGATGCAGCCGGATGCTCAGAACGTGTTTCATGTTCACACAGCAGACCTCCAGATCTGCCTCCAAATCATATCTGACGAGCAGCTGGCTCTCATGGAACCCCAAATTGAGAGGCAAGCAGGTAGCGCACTCTCACAGAGACAGGATGTGAAAGCAGTGGCCCCGGAAGTGACCCAGAATGACGCTCAAAGCTCTGTCACCATGGGAAGTAGCAATGATGGAAGTGACCATCTCCAGCAAGAACATCAACAGCATGGTAACCAAAGTGAGTCTTTACCCACAGATACCATGGAGAGAAAAAATCCTCAAATGTCTGCACAAATTGGGAAGAAAGAGACAAATCTCACCCTGACTAAAGACAGTATTCCCACTCAGGCTACAGCATCAGCTCAATCTACACCTGCTGAGGCACTTGGCGCGTCGATACGCCCACACCAGTACGCTCATGGGAACACGTTCACTGTGACTCAGAGCTCTACGGACAATATGTCAACTGCTGCTTTACTCAAAGGGGCAAAGTCAGGAAGGAGCCACACTTCAGAGGAGGAACTTCCCCTTTTGCTGAACCGTTGTGCTGAGGAGCAGCCTTTGCGGGACAGAAGGGTCAGCCAAGGTGGACTGATCTCTCAAACACTCTCTGGCCAACACAAGCTCAGCGGGGCCTCTCTCTCTTGCTTTAAAAATCAAGCAGCTTCATGTAATGTAGGCACAATGAAAGCCACAGAAAGTGGAGAGACCCACCCCCCTCTTCAGGTCGGCCTCAGTCAGGCCTGTGCTGAGGGTGCTGATGAACTCTCGGGGGCAGTTTCTTCAATTTCCATCAATAAATTTCAAGCTTCAAGGCAGCTAAACTCCCAAGCAACCACCTACGGCAGTAATTCAGTGGAATTGACATTGTCAGAGGCAAACATTTCAATGAAACATCCAAACATGGGATGTGACAGGGCGCAACATTCAGAGGATTTCCAGGAAATGACTCTAAGTGAATTACAGGATTCAAACAGTTCAACCCACTCAGAAAAACAACGTGCTCACTTTATTTCAGTGTCTTCTAACGTCAGGTTAGAAAGACCCGAAGACATCCCAGCTGTGCTCACAAGTATTCAGAGCGCTCCTGCAGGTAACTATTTGACTATTTTAATTATGCAAAGTATTTACGTTGTACAGTTTGAAAAGTTTTCTTTGATTAGGCTTTGTACTCCAGCACATTGGATGTATATGTAAACAATGACTATGAGAGGAATAGCTGATTTAAGAGTGTTTGATAGTGTTCCCCTCCGCTTTAGGTGAACACTTTGTGTCTTATGTTCCCCCCGATTCTGGGATAATGACCCTAACCATACAGTTTACACATGGCACCCAACTGCAAAGGGCCCCTGAAGCCTGAAGTTTATACTTTGTGAGTAGTCCACACAGCCTTCCTGAATGGTAGGAAAACAGGTTCTGGATTGTTGGAATTTGGAACCAATAACAATCATCTTTGGCGGGGCTAAACTCTGGACGGAGCCACTGTGCCTCTGCTAAATAGTCTCAGGAAGGAACTTGTTATGGTGGAACATGTGTACGTTCGAAAGTAGTTTTAGTTGTCAACGGAAAACTCTGATTGGACAGATAGTCTAGCTAGCTATTTACCTGTAAAAGGGCTAAGGGCTTGACTGGTGTGGACGGTCATTGTTTTTGTTCCATTCCCATGTCCCTGAGAACAGAGACAACAAGAATGGGTCTGATCTAATACTGATGTGCAGACTGCTCTGGATTGCTTTTACTAATCTGTGCACATTTCAAGACAAACCAGGTTTTACCACAAGATGGCAACATAACACCACTGGTTTGCAGAGTGGAGGCCTTGTTGATTATTGCAGAATCACTAAAACCCATAACTTTTATGGACAAAATAATCAAATCATGGTTCATTTTAAAATGTCTCAATGGTGAAATGAAGTCATGGTTAAAACTCACAGTCCATGTGGCTTTTATTTGACCATTGTTGGCCTTGTTACTGTGACATGTGGGCTATCAGAAGTGGGTTTAGTAATGCAATGGCAGACAATTTAGACGGGCCATCTTTGCCAAGTGCAAACCAGAACAGAAGGCATCCCTAAATTACTGGGGAGGGTCGTGCGTCTTTTCCAAATCATTCAGGATGGTCATAGAAAAAGTTATTGCTGGCGAGGGAGGGTCAGGTCTATTTTGATTAAAGGTTCCAAAACTCCTCCATTGGCCCCTTAAATAAAAAAAAAAAAGAACAGTCCCTTACATCAATTATTTTGTCATTGACTGTGATATTTGTTGTTGTTGTGCTTTTATCCAAAGTCAGCTACAGTTTGTACATTCAGCTGTAGGTTTCAGGTGAATGATTAGCATTAACATTGTGGATTCACCGCCCTAAAGAAAAAAACTCTTTTTTATTTGGTTTTCTTCCCCAAGTGATTACAGAAGGAGAGGCCCCTGGGCATCCGGACTGTGCAGACTGCAGGCCCAAGAAGAGCCAAGAGGCTGGAAAGACAAACGTTCAATGCATGGAGGGGCGAGGAGGTGCAGGGGTGGCAGGAGATGGTAAGATCGAGACAGACGAGGTGCCGGAAAAGTGGGACCAGGCCGAGGCAAACTGCACATACACCTGTTTAGCTGATATGACAAAGCCAAAGGTGAGATATCTTTATTCACTGCCCACTGGCTTAATGCTCATTATACAACGATTGTATTTTTTCAGTGTTTAGATTGCACACACTGGCATCATTTGACAAATGATTGCACAGCCTAGACAAAAACTACTGGGACTTGGTAACCACCTCCTTCACATATCCATACTGTATACTGGACACAGTATAAATATACATATATATATATATTTATACTACACATAAACCCTCTCTAAACTACACAGGCCAAAGTGACATGGCACACAGATGCCATGTCACAGGAAAACTGAATCCCAAAAAAGAATGCCGGATCTTTCCGATCAATCCGATCAATCCGGCATTCTTTCTAAATACACTCCTCTTAAATGTTCCACATATTCCTCTGAGCCAGATGTGTTCAGACTGTCCTGACCTGGGGAACCAGCAGGTTTCAGACATGTTGGGTTGTGGAATTGCTTTCATTTTATAATGACTTTTACCAAGAAATGAGACATTCGCAGCACAATCAACATGATCCCCCGAAATGTGTGGAACAGAAAAGTATGTGGTCGAAAAGGAAAGAGATTTACACGACAGAACAGAAATATATTCTTATATCACAGAAGCACATATGGTAGCAAGTCAGAAATAAATCATGAGACTTAATGAACTTTTGCCAAAGTTGAAAACATCAGCAATCCATTATAACAGAAGCAGAACTCCGCCATAGGATTTCAAAGGTCATGGTGTTTAATTGAAAGAGCAACTTGACACCCCTGTGATGGTCCCCTGGACACACTAGGCATTGTGGTATTTGAGCTATGCAGGAAGCTAATGAGAAGACAGAAAGGATGATGACTGTATTATTGTGATATTCTAATTTCTTCTTAACAGGTAGAAGACAGAAAGGTGGATTCCTTTAAAGACTCTTGGCTATCTGAGCAGCATCTTCATAATCTTTCCCAGACACATTCAGGAATGTCTGAGTACCCTCCACAGAGCCCTCATCAAGCTCTAAGCAAGCCTATCAACCTGAATCATTGTTCCATCAGCAGTCAGAAGAGCGTTTCCAATTCTCCACAGGTTCCACTGGACATGAACAACTTCTATTTCTCACGACAACACTGGGAAAGCAGCATCGTCCATAACCAACAAACACAGATCTTATGTGAATCAGATTCAAGTCAAGGTATCAGAGCACATGCCACATTAACAGAAACACAACATGCTCTTTTACAGATTGAGTCCAGCCCTCAGCGAAAACCAACATTTTTTCACCCGGAGCAGCAGCAGAGCAGCATCTCAGCTAACAACATCCCAGGAGTGAACTCAAGTCTGTTGCCTGATGTCATCACGTCCCCCTCCACTCACCCCAGCCAACATTTTTATTCTGTTCAAGTCAGTAGAGCTTCTGCTGGATTGACAGGGGAAACGTTGTCAGAGACCTTCACATCCTCAGAACTAGATGATTATCAAGACAACAAGGATACAGCGTTAACTGACTGCACGAGTCAGAGCAGTGAGATTACCAACAAATGCCACTCTTTTTACTTGTCTGGCCAGCTTCGTGGCTACGAGCCAGAGTGTCTGCCCAGTGGAGTACGGCCTGCGCAAAGCTGCATGGAATATACAGAAGACACCAGCAGTAGTGACGATGAAGGAAAGCTTATCATTGAGCTTTAGGGCAAAATGCACATATGTATCTGCTGATGAGATATGTTTTCATAGTGGAGGCAGAAATAATATTGATGGCTCAGTTAAGTTAGTGGGCAGAGCCAAAAGAACCACATCTATGAACTCCAAATAACAGCCATTGACTTTAGAAATATATATTAAACGGTCAACAGGCAACAATGTGTTCATTTCCTATCACACAAACAAGTTCCAAGATAGTAGTCTGACGGTATCCCCCACATGACATCACTGAACCAATCACAAAACAGCGGCAAAGTCAACATTACAGTAACAAAATCAAATATTAAGACTTATGCAGATCATTCATTAAATGGAGCAATACATTGTTTATACCTGGTTAAATTATGATGATGATTAAAACAAAATGGCCGATATAGCCTTACTTTCCATTTACCTGTTGTGACTACAAAGCTAATGGGGCTAACCGTCTGGGATCGATGCGCAATTGCTACCAAGTGTCAATAACTGGAGGTTTTCCTGTCTCTCAGCTGACTTGGCTTGAATGCAGCATTACACATGTAGGGACTTGCCTGCAGCCTGCAATATCCACAACAAGCACCCATGCTTACTGAATATACAAATGAATATAAATGAAAGAATACCATTGACCATATTTTCATTTATCCAGCTGGCTTGGTTCTTCAGATATTAGCATCCATGTCACCAACATTTAGGAATCACTTAGAAGCACTGAAGGCAACATGGCGTTGTTTCTGTTAGCAGAATGGGCATGCTTCACACTACTTGCTCCCCCTGATTTCCCTTATGTCTGTTTTGCTTCATGAACTTTGACAGAATGAATATGGCTGCTTCTGCTTCTAATCTAACCAATGAGATGACTTTTGCACCTGTGAACTGTTGTAATACTTCTCACGCATCATTTGTCCTGCCTACCTTCCCTCAGTCACTCTCTCTCTCTCTTTCTCTCTCATGAAGTGCACTCTGTAACTTTCCCAGACAACAGCTGTGTGTGTGACTCATGTGGACATGCTGCCAAATAGCTGTTATAGATCTCTGCTTCCAATCAGATCACACAGGTGAAGCTGGAGGGACATGACCCTTTTCCCAGTCTGGGTTTTGTAATGAGTCAGCAGCTAGGATTAGGCACCAGCACACACAACAACAGGAAATGAGTGTATGTGAACATCTCTGTACATAATTCCAGAGCTATAGCTCATGCTGACTTCCTTGTCAATCCTCATCCCAGTGGTGGTCATAAAGCATTTTGGACTTGACAGGTTTATGTGTGCAAGAGTGTGAGCTGATTTGTTATTGTGTAAAAAATTTGTTAAGTTTTCATTTTCTAATTTTATATTCTTGTTCTTATTCTTGTTACGTAAGCATAACTGATGAAACAAATACATTCTCCTGCCATTTATTGAACAACCTTTGTCTCTTTTTAACCATTTCAAAAACAACAGCGGTAAATTAAAGCATTTTTCCTGGTCTGATCGTGTGGCTTTATTCTTCACTTTTACCTTTGACTTTGTGTAAGTGATTTTACTGTAGTCCTGAAGTATACCAGGTTCATCTTGGTAATTGGTGTATACATAGTACACACAAACAAACATATTAGACAAAAATAAACAATAAATACAAAAACAAATATATACAAAATGTAAGCACTGTGTGCAATGGGCAGATATGTGGTCCATACATACGTCCATGTGTAATCTTATGTTGATATAGTATCCTATATATTTCTGTGGTCTGACGATTATTTATTAATTTCTTTAAATTTTTTTCTTTCTACCTGTAATACTTTGAGATCTATTGATGAAAAGTGCATTATACATAAAATGTATTATTATTATTACTTTACACACTAGTCTTTTACGTCATTTTTGCGACACACAAGTAACATGAAAAATGTATTAATGAAATAATAATGACATTATTAAATTGTTTTTAGTCTGCTTTTAATTAATTCTGCTTTCTAACTTCTTTGTTCATTTTTTCCTTTTTATGCTATCAACAAGTAGGAAAGACTTAATAGACGAAGACTGTATTTGATAAGTGGCAGTATATTTGTATATGTACATGGTGCCTACAATGTATGAGTGAAATAGTTTCAGATTTATTTATCATATAATTAAGAATATAATTAAACTAAAGGGAGACTTGGCATACAGCCCGATCCGGTTGGGGAGAGTTCTAGCCTGACCGGGCAGGAGCTCTCTTTACCTTGTCTCTCTTGGTTTTGCTGTAATAATAGTTTTAGACAGCTGGGGACTTATTTTGATACACTAGTTAGGGCATAGAATAGAATATTGTTAGGGAATAGTAGTTAGTCACATAGTTTTCAGATTTATCTATCATATAATCAAGAATATAATAAAACTAAAGGGAGACATGACATACAGCCCGATCCGGTTGGGGAGAGTTCTGGCCCGACTGGGCTGGAGCTCTCTTTACCTTGTCTCTCTTGGTTTTG
>NC_048410.1:25610466-25614430 GCF_013103735.1 Etheostoma cragini | reverse complement strand
TGTGGTCAATCTGTATAGTGTCTTGAGATAACTCTTGTTATGAATTGATACTATAAATAAAATTGAATTGAATTGAATCATTTCCTATTTGAATTGCTACTGCTGTGTCCACCTCACTATAAGAAGAATCTTTATACACAGACACTGAGCCGTTGAACAACCAATTACTATCAGCTGTTGTTTCTCATTTCCTCTGTATATGACCAAGGTGGTATGGAGCTGGGTGGCATTCAGATTTGGTAGCCTGACAATTTAACTTTATGCCATGAGCGATGTACTGATATTATCTGATCTTGAATCTGTGAACACACAATTTTGAAGACGAAATTAATGACTTTTGTTGAATCACTTCACAGCCGGTCACACATTACAGTTACTCAGCCACTGTGCCGGTGTTCTGTTTCAAGAGGCAGGATCTTGTAGAAATACCAATTAATAGATGACTTTTAAGTTAGCAGCAGAGCTAGAGGGGTGGCATTGTCGGTTGGTCAGTCTACCACTCTGGTCCAGATTGAAAAATCGTGACAAATACTGGATGGATTATCAGGAAAGTTTGTACTGGGATTCATGGCCCCTAGAGGTTGAATCCTACACTGACATTCCCACCAGCCTCACCTGTTATAATATCAGGAACCAAGCAGTGAGGCAAAAAGGACGCAGCAGTTGCATTTCAAGAGATGACAAATGAAGAAAGAAACATTATACCCCTGAAAATGTAATATCTAGGCCTATTAATATTGTCAACACAACATAACTGAACTCAACAAACTGACCTGCCACAATGATACATTAGGGAGAATACAGAGTGGCTTGGCAAACCCAAAAACACAAAAAGGGATAATTAAGAAGACACCAACTACAACTAAAGCCTCTCGGGCCTTCTGCTAGCCCACATGAGTTGAAAGAATGCCAACCAGGTACTGGGCTGTCTGAGAAGTAGCCAATCAGGAACGGCACTACGTTCCGCTGCTGTTATGGAACACAGTGCTAGTGTGGAAAGTTTATATAAGATACTATTGGGTCTGTGCTCTTTGTAAGTATTACCAAGACTTGTTGTTATTTTTACTTCATAATAACTGTTAAAAAATAATAACTGATAACTGAAGAAAATGATCTGCCAAAAATGACATATTAGAGACCATATACATAAAACACAAATCCCCCCCACACACAGCTAGCTAGACTATCTGTCTGTATAAGCACACACAGAAATTAAAGAGCTAGGTGACCGTGAGGAGATCTTCGTGGAATTTGACAAAAAAGTGTATTGGATTAACATTTACTGCAACTTATTGCAACAACAACAACCAAAAAAGAGACGTCCAACCTGTCTAACTAGCCAGTTGTGTGTGTTTCGTTAATCACGGTCAAATCAATTTGCCTCGGAAATTTAAGCTGTAATACTGTGCATTACCTGCAGGCCTAGGTATCATGTAGTACCTGCTGGCTTAGGTAACATACATTCCCTGCAGGCCTAGTTAACATACATTACCTGCAGGCCTAGGTATCATGTATTACCTGCAGGCATAGGTAACATACATTACCTGAAGGCCTAGGTATCATGTATTACCTGCAGGCCTAGGTTGCATGCATTACCTGCAGGCCTAGGTAAAATACATTACCTGCTGGCCTAGGTAACATACATTCCCTGCAGGCCTAGTAAACATACATTACCTGCAGGCCTAGGTATCATGTATTACCTGCAGGCCTAGGTAACATGCATTACCTTCAGGCCTAGGTAACATACATTACCTGCTGAACTAGGTAACATACATTCCCTGCAGGCCTAGTAAACATACATTACCTGAAGGCATACGTATCATGTATTACCTGTAGGCCTTGGTAACATGCATTACCTTCAGGCCAAGGTAACATGTATTACCTGCAGGCCTAGGTAAAATGCATTACCTGCAGGCCTAGATGATTTCATTATATAATTCCTAACAGAGATCTTGTCTCATTCAAAACACACATTTCTCCGCCTCCTCCTGTGGATTTCTATGATTAATTCCGATCCTATCACATTACTAACAGTGAAATTGACTCCCGTGTCACGGACTCTTTTGGAAATACCATGCAGACAAGTGCAAAACGAAGGGGAGGGCAGGGAGAGCTTAACCTGTCAACTGTGTTGTTGATGCCTCAGGAGAACAAGGGAAGTGACTCAGAGCTTGTCGTAAAGCGTCATTGACATTTTTAAAAGGCTTTTTAGAACAAAAAAGTGACTACAATCTAACACCCAGCAGGGTCTATTTTCTTAGCCTCCTCTTTCAAATGCAACATTCAAATTATTAGACAAATATGAAAAAAAATGATATCCTGAGAAAAGTGTATTTGAGGGATAATGTTCTATAGACCTCTATTCATTCTGCACTCACCCGTGATCGCCCTCATTTGGAACAAGAGGGGAACTGCAACCACTTCAGAAGCCGGATGTTTCCAGAGAGGGCACATTCTCCCTTTATCAGACATTCTATGGTAACAACAAATGATTAAGAAACAAACAAGCAGGTCAATGTTAGCATTTAGCTTAAAATCCTGCTGTAACACTTAGCACAGACACTAGAGCGGCTGTAGACTCAGTCTTGTCACATAGATCTCTGCAGATAACTTTACATGTAATACTATAGGCTTGTGCTGTTTAAAAGGTAGAGAATGAAAGTTCATCTGGTTCATTCTCAGTTGAACGGAAAAGACCTTGCTCACTGTAAAATATGTGCATGGTCAACTTTAAAGGTAGTTCTGATAACAGATCTACACACAATTATCCCCTTAAAATCTCTCTCCATGTGACTCTGTGTCCTTGGAGGTAAGAAGTGCTTTTAGTGGGGATTGACATGTTGCAACCTTCTGCTACCCTGAACCAGAGGTGCAGTAATGAGTTACATTTACTCCATTACATTTGAGTAAGTTTTTGAAAGTTGTAAGTTCTTGAGGAAACATGTAGGGGTAATTTTTGTTTTTGCTGAGGATAGGCAAGGTTTTAGGTTTAGGTTACATATGTTTTGAACATTTCCTATATATATATATATATATATATACATATATATACAATATCCATCCAAATTTGATGTGATATCTCTTCACTTAAGCTATTTTGTAATTAATGAATTAATTTTAATTTATTTTATGAATTGGATGAGCATTTGGCTAAAGATGATTATTTAGTATTATTGTCTGTCTGATGTCTGTGTTTGGAATGTGTGTTGCTTCTTGAAGCCACACAGACACACAGACACACAGACACACACACACACACACACAAACACACACACACACACAAACACACAGATTCCTTTGATTCAATTTATAGTTAGACAGACCGACAGGCAGACAGCAAGACATACAGACATAGAGGCAGACAGACAATCAGACAGACGGACAGACAGACAGACAGACAGACAGACAGACAGACAGACATAGAGGCAGACCGACAGACAGACAGAAAGACAGACAGACAGGCAGACAATCAGACAGACAGACAGACAGACATAGAGGCAGACCGACAGACAGACAGATAGACAGATAGACGGATAGACAGAGCGACAGACAGACAGGCAGACAGGCAGACAATCAGACAGACAGGCAGACATAGAGACAGACAGACATAGAGGCAGACAGACAGACAGACAGAAAGATAGACACTTTCCCAGAGATTGAAGATTTTACAGATACTGCGGTGCTGGTAAAGGGTGTGAAATGTAGGAATAGAATTGTCACTCATCCCAAAACAACCAAGCAAACTACTGTATTCACACACGATCCTAGGCAGAGCAAACTTAGTTCCTCTTTACAGTTTTTCTCCATTGGTTTGGCTCATTTCCTGAAACAGAAATTACATTCTCAAAACAACATAGACAAACCTCCAAACTACTTGGCAATTGTCCACAACAGAATTGAATTTCTCATTCATTTCATCAAATTGCAAATGCCTAAGTACATGCCTCAATGTCTCAGTACATCT
>NC_048410.1:25603238-25610366 GCF_013103735.1 Etheostoma cragini | reverse complement strand
CCAAATGATCTTAGAGTTTTGAGAATGTAATTTCTGTTTCAAGAAATGAGCCAAACCAATGGAGAAAAACTGTAATATGACTGTACAGATATTACAATTCTTTCACTTCCATCAGCCCTATCTTTCCTGGGGTATGTCATTAGACCTGTAAATATAAAAATAAAAAATTACAAAATACAACCTAATTACTGTTAACCCAAATAAACAGTTATGTGGGAAATTGGATAATTTGCTTTTTTCTGAACATGAGATGAAAAGACATTCCCATACCTGATCATTAAGTACAGAGCTCAAAAGTTAATTAGCTTAGCTTAGCATAGGACTGGAAACAGTAAGCCTACCAAGTGTGCCTACAGCTACTTTGTAAGCCCATAATTACAGTAACATGTTGTATCCCGTTTGTTTTACTCACACACCCACACACACACACACACACACACACACACACACACACACACACACACACACACACACACACACACACACACACATTGATTGAAAAAGTAAAAACAGAAAGTTGAGGTTTAGTGTGGACTAAAATGCTAACTATTTCTTGATGTTATTATACAGTATTTCCTTAATTATGTTCATTATGTAAATACTGTATAATAAAATTCCTTTAACTATGGAAATACCGTACATATCCACACTCCGTATATTTCTTTATTTATATTTCTACTCTGATATTTTTACTATTTGTGCAACTGCAACACAGAGGTTCCCTCCGGGGATCAATAAAGTATTTATGATTCGGATGAACACCAGCCTGGCACCTGGACATATGAAGATGTAAATGGAATGTTCTTATATAACGCTTTCCTAGTCCCAACGACTACTCAAAGCGCTTTTACATCATACAGGAACCATTCACCATTCACACACATTCATACACTGTGGCCAAGGCTGCCGTACAAGGTGTCACCTGCTCATTAGATAAATACTAATTTACACATTACACTATTTACATTTACACTGGATCGAACCACCAACCTTCCAATTGGCCGGCAACCACTCCACCACTAAGCCACAGCCGCCCCAAAGAAGAGATCCAGCTGCAGCACACAAGTGCTGGTAGAGAGGTAAAGAGTGTTAGGACAGAGACTCCCAACCAGGGGTACTTGTACCCCATGCCATGGGGTACTTCTGAAGTTGTAGAATAGTTCAACCAATTTAATATTGACATTAAGTAGACATTAACACATACACACTATGGGCCCTATCTTGCATGCACATCCCGGCGCGGCGCAAAGCCCAACGTGAGTGTCTTTGCTATTTTAAGACCGTCCAGCGCCAACGTCGTTTAAATAGCAAATGCACCTGTGCCCATTTTTGCACCCATGGGCATTCTGGTCTTACAGAGAGTTGTGTTCAGCTGCATTCTTGGATTATTGCCATCTTGAGGCAGCAGAAAGGGCCATTGACCAACAAAAAAGTGGTCTAAAGTCAGTAATGCAGCATTTAATTGTTATTTTAAAAGCAATTGAGATAAATGTGCCTAGGCTTATGCACAGAGTGCACACTATGATTGTTACAAACACAGGGACACACACTATGCTCTTTACACACACAGGAACACAAACCATGCTTGTTACACACAAGCTGCACACAAACATGCAAAAGATTTAAGGACTTCTGATTGGTTGATTGCATGTTACGTCCAGAACACACCTATGATTAATGAAGACACTAAGTACAACTCTTTAGGACTTGCAGCCGTCAAACTAGCAAAAATGGATTTGGACACGCCCTAAAGGCACCTGAACGCACCTGCACCAGGAGCCGTGTGCAAGGGCCCTACATGTTGCAGTTATGTAAAAAGAAGCATAGGGAAAAGTAATGAATAAATGGCAGAGACAGCTCAAAGTAATGATCTAGAGCAAAAACTTTGGAAGAATAAGCTACACGCACTGACTGCAGGTCGCCGTGGTTTATTTGTACTTACTTCCCTGTTCTTCTCATCCTCATTATTACGGGACTGTTTGTCTTTTGGTTGTGGTACCAACTCCCACTAAGGCCCCCTGCAGGTCCCTGAACCATGGCTTGGAAACCATTGTGATAGACTGCATCCTTGAAGATGTGCTGACTTCAGCCCTCTGGCATCATTGAAGGCCTGCCTCCAAGAGGTGGTGCTCTGCATCGATAAACCACCCCAGCAATGCCCTTGCTTTCAAAATAAAAGTACAAAAAATAAATACGTCTTAGTGAAAATGCAACAGTGTAAAGTTAATTTCATGAATGCATGTAAACTATTTGAAAAAAAAGAAATCTAAATACTGAATATGCGTAACTGAATTAAATGTAATTTGTTTTTTCAGGAATTACAATGTTATTTCTTGGAAAGGTTATAAATCAGGCACAGAACCTAATGGCCGCGAAGACACATTTTGCATTAGTTTCACTTTGTGTTAATTGTATTAAGGTATTAGATACGTTAATGTCTTTAGAACACTACGTTTATGATCGAAAGGTTTGTTTGATCATCTGTTTGGATGGAGACAATAAAAGATTAATATTTACCTGCCCTAAACAGATTATGTAATGTTTTGTCTGTGATGTGTGACTCATGTTGCAAGCTATATTATTAATAAAAATAATTTCAAAATACTGCAAGTGTAGACCTATGTAAATTCTGACACTGCAAACAATTCAACGATTAAGTCAATTTAATTTGACTGGCAACACTCCACAAACCTCATTCACTGTCCGCTGGACCGGGAGTCCGCATTGCATTGGCTTTTATTTTGAAAACTGCAGCAGGAAGCATGTGTGATATTACAGGTGACTTGCTGCTGAACTGTTAGCCCATAAGAAAGCCGAGTGGCAGAGGGATGCACGCGCAGTCTGTAAGCAGCTTATGAGTGAGCGTTGTGACGCACCCCCCCTTCTTCTCATATTCTTTAAATTTCTTTATTTGTAATATTCCCATGTTTCGTGTGTGATGGCCAATGTATCATCTTCTGATTTGGGAGTTGTGTTTTTTATCGTGGTGACAGCATCTTTGGCGAACGGTGAGTAGTTGTTTTATTTACAAATATAATAAAATCACATAACAGTAGCTTACACATGTGGAAGTATATTAGAGAATGTAATATATGAGGTAAGACAGCCCAAGGTGATGTCAAAGAATACAAGCATCAGTACCCTGTTTGGTATCTTTACTGTTTAAGTAACTTGAATTCATCCAGAATTTGAAACTGTCATCAGACCAGCACTTGTAGTAATGCACTGCCACTGATATTACATATTCATCTTCATTTATCCATAACAAAGCTATGGTCATAACTGGAAAAGTAATGTTCCATGGACTGTTAGATCACTGCTGTATATTGTATATAAATGCGTTAGTACTGATCACTACGTAGACCCAACTTGTACTAACTGTATATAGACTTTTCCCTGCATCTCAGCATGTATATAGACTATCTATTCATACATATTGCGTTATAACTGAACTACATCACTAACCATACCAGATTTTACACTTACTGTATTTTGACTTTTAAATCATCTCAGCAGCATTATAGATTGTCTATTCATGTACATTGTGTTATTACCATATGCCTTTCGCATATCCATAGACTTACTTACACTTCACTTTGCGCCGCCTTGGTAATGCCTACCTAATCTGTACTTAATGTAGCCTATTGTATTCTGTATGCTAGTATTATATTGAATTTGAAACTGTATGTTGTCTTGCACCCTTATGCTTTTCCTGGCCAGGTCACCGTTGCAAATGAGAACCTCTTCTCAACGGCCTACCTGGTTGCTCGCACGCACGCACGCACGCACGCACGCACGCACGCACACACACACACACACACACACATACACACACACAAACACTGTACATCCCCTCAGGGTATAGCAGATATTTAGAAAGGTTGTTTCAGTCCAAAGACGTGACTTGCGGTTGTCAAACACTCTTGTTGCCGTGATCCAGCAGGTTTTTCTTCAAGCATAGATGTGAGCCAGAGGAAGGACGTGGAAGCTGTTAATTTGAGCATACTGCTGCCAGGCAGTGTGGACCAGCTCGCCGGGGAAGCAGAGCCCTGCTCTGCTTGTTACCCGCCGGGGGCCAGGAGGCGTTCAAAGAGATGCACGTGTTACACTTACAAGGACAAGGAGTGTGTGTATTACTGCCACCTGGACATCATCTGGATCAACACTCCAGAGTAAGAGTCCTCTTCAGGGGGCTACATCATGTGCTTACATCATACTATCATTTTAAATTTTACTGCAGCTTATGTTTTCATGGCATCATTTCCTCGTTGTTCTCGGTAGTCACAACTCATAATACTAGTCTGTAATCATAGACCTTCAGCTTCAGTTTCTTATTTATTAAATAAGCTTCAAAATCTGCAAATGTAAAACCTCAAATATTGCACTTGATTTGTCACAGTTTGGAAACTCGAGTCCATCTGTCTTAGATCTCTGGCATAAAACTGACAACAACAAGACCTGTTGCATTAGCAGACAGATTTATTGCCTGAGAGTTGAGTTGAGTTATCAGTTGTTATCAGTATGATGGAGGTGGGGCCAGTTTTCAATCAGTCAGTCAGAGAGTCAGTCAGTCATTACATTACGTATACAACCCATGTTGTAACAACATTATTTAGCCGACACTTTTATCCAAAGCGACTTACAATTGCTCTATATGTCAGAGGCTGCACTGGAGCAACTAGGGGTTAAGTGCTCAGGGATGTGTCATGTCCACTGCACCATCATCACCCATCAATCACTCAATCAGTCATCAATCGACAATTTTTTTTTATCACATGAAATTGTACAGTGAAATTTATACCCATCAGCACCCTTAACTTGTGCATGATTGATCATGAGGCAGGATGTATATGTAAATGTGCTGTATTTATATAGCGCTTTTCCAGTCTTAACAACTGCTCAAAGCGCTTTTACATCTACAGGAAACATTCACCATTCACACACGCCGGGGCTGCCATACAAGGTGCCACCTGCTCATCAGATAAACATTCACACACATTCACACTCCGATGCGCAGACTCGGGGGCAACTCGGGGTTCAGTGTCTTGCCCAAGTACACCTCGACAAAGACTGCAGGGGCAGGGATCGAACCACCAACTTTCCGATTGGCAGGCAACTGCTCTACCTTTGAGCCACAGCCGCCCCGATGTGGCCTTCAGATACTGTCTATCCAGTAGGACTCCCAGCAGAGAAGTGGCAGTCGGTGTTCAATGCCTCCACGCTTGGATCTGTGCCTGATGTAGAGATGGAGATTAGGAATATTAGGAATTTCCCTATCTATCGGTATCGGCATTAATAATGGCTAATACAAAAAGAAAATATTTGTATTGGTGTTGTCATTAAAAATCCTTCATGTTCTTATGGAGATGGACTCGCTTGTCTATGTAGTCGGATCATAGCCATAGGTTATAGCTGATTGCCGTCTCCACCTTCTCCTCTGTGATCTTTAGCTGAGTCAGCCAGAGACTGCTGAGTCAATTTCTGCTGAGTCGTTTTCCTGGTCCTGAGGAGCGGCTCATAGCAACATGCCATCACCATCCAACTTCAACCACATGAAGCTAAATTAATATTTGTAAAGAAGACAATTCAGCATGGATTTTGCAGAGCTGACTGGAAAGGTCCGTGCTACCCTCAACCAGACCTGGTGTCCTACCGTAAAAAGGCTTTTTCCCGCAGTAACTCATTAGATGAAGCTAAAATTGTCTGTCTTCTAGATGTATCTTCCTGAGGTACCCTTGGTTATTCCATGTGGAAAGAACCCAGCGGTGCTGCCGCTTACTGGGATAACGTATTGATTGCTAATGTTTCACAGAAGATTGATAGCTCCTGCTGAGATGTAGCGTAGAAATTTGTACATCTTAAATTTACATTGTAAAGTTGTACACACTTATATTACTGTACTTGTGAGCATGGTGGAGTATAGTACCTGTTCACCTTTCAACCTGTTAGAGTTCTCAGCTTTCCTTTGAGCTATAATTCCATATTTCCATATTTACTTGAATGGAACAATCTTTGAGCCATATGGCCTCAATAAGCAATCTTTTGACATTGGGATTAAGGTAATATATATCATTGATGATTTAATGCAACCCATATTTTAAAGTTGACCCTGGATCTAATGGAACAGTTGTAGAGAGTGATTGGTGGTTTACGTGGGAGCCTGTTTGTGAAAAGGTAAATATTCAGGAAGACTCAAATTAATTATCTGAGGTTTTATCCATCTTAAGGGACAGTTTCCACAAGTACCTGCAGCTGCTACAGTAAGCTGACCTTTTGACGTTACTCCTGGGACTATGGAAGTTTTCTTATAAAAAAATCATGTTTAACTTTCTGTCGCTCTGTGCTAGAACAGGATGTAAAAACGTTTCAGTTCTCATTGACAGATTCTTTTAAAATGTGTAAACCATGCAGCGTCTATTTATATGATTGATTTAGATTTTGTTAATAATGTTGATTGGATTTGTTCCTTTCACTGCTAGAAGAAAAACAGCCCAATGACAAGTCAGAAAAAACTGTGCAAGCTCTCAGAAGGAAGTGTTTATTATCTTCGCATTCTTCTTGGGCCAAAATAAGGTTAGGGAGATGGTGCTAACCTCCATCTCAAGATGAAAGGTAAAGGTCAAACAAAAGACGTGTGGCTTATACCAGCAGCTGCCGATCACAAACCCGATTGATGCTTTTGTAGAAGAAGACTCAGATAGATAGATAAATATTTACTTCATTGTTCCTGAGGGACATTTTCTGAAATTCTTGGTTCAGCTTCCCCAAATAAATCACAGAGCAGTGGTTTCATGTTTGCACTCTAGACACATAAATGGTCAGAAAATGTCTTGCCATGTCTCATCTGCTCATTTTCAGTAATATATAAATTCCTTGAAATGACTTTGGCATCACTTTAAATAGTCAACATGAAACCATTTACTTTTTGGTGGAGGTTTAAAAAATGGTATTGACTGGCCCAGATGATTCGTTTCTGTAGATTCAGTCCTTCTCATGAGTGTAGGAACCACTGCTTAAGTTGATAAAAAAAAAAGGAATGAAACCTTTTTTCCTGTTGTGGTGGGGGCGGAAGGAGGACCCAAACGCAGTGTACCAGGTAGGAAGGCAACAGGGGTTTATTGGGGAAAA